>NC_086328.1:25409104-25716027 GCF_036172605.1 Pelobates fuscus
TTTATTATTTTTCTTTACTGAAAAGTTTCCTTTGCAGAAAATGATTTTGAAGTGATTGACGGAAGCAAAGTTTTTCGGAGGTGCTTTGTGTAATCAAATAGCACAACTCGGAGAGAAGAAATCTATTTCATTGATTTCAGCCCTAGGTGCATAATCTAATAGAAGTTTACTGGAAGTTTGGAGGCCGAATTTGTATTAATATGAATATAAGTGATCTTTTACTGTAAACGTCCTCTTCGCTTTGCTCATGATGGATAGATGGATATCATCTGTTTGAACCTATATCCACTGATATATTTCTTGCAGTGCTTTGTATTAATATGTTTATCTGTACAACAAGTGCATAAGTGGATACTATTTCCCATGGAACATCATCCCCTCTGTAGTATTTAGCTTAATTTTCACGCAATTTGTTGCTTAGCTATTCTGATAAAGCACGTTCCGATGTCCTGTGGGTATACCTGGCATCTTGCATTGTGTAAAGGTTAATTCAATTATTTTACAGTTTATGTGATAAGAGGATATCTCGTATTGTGCATTCCTGGAAGAAGTACGATGATGCAAGGCACATGAACTTTCCTGACTTCCAGGAATACCTATAGCATTTGCTAATAGGTTAACTCCTCCGGTGATAGAAGAACCTGATACGGCTTATCATATGCATGGCAAAGGAAGTGGCTAGGATCTTGAAAATAGGATACACTATTGGAATATTTGACGCTCTTAATTTGTGAGTTAAAACTGGTCTTATTATATATAAGATTCATTTTTAATGGATTTATCAAATTGTGTGATCAAACTAAAAAAAGTAATTTGGCTAGTAGGAGCTGCAGTGTAGGAGTAATAAAAAAAACAACTTTGTAGTACTTTGGATTGCAAGCTCATATGAGCAGGGAGCTCTTCACCAACTGTTCCTGCGTTTTGTTAGAATTAAATATTTCTCTTGTTTGAGCTTCGGAATGTTGAGCTATATTAAACAGTGTAATTTTTTATCACCAAAGGGAATTAGTGCTTGTCTCCTATATGTGGGACCCACTGAATTCAGCAGCTTTTATAATCAGTAATGGATGGCTTAGTTTAGCTGAATAGGATGGACATTTAAAAAGTTAGTCCCCTTCTAAAATTATTAGTCAAATCACTGAGAATAAATGTCTCCAGAAAGAGTCAATACTTTTGAAACGTTGACGAAGACTGACAAAACAGAGAAAATCACCATTAAGCTAACTCAAACTTTTTTTTTACCGCTTTTACCTTAACCAGTCTTCCAGTAAGAAATTGTGCCCCCCCACTACAACATTATAACCCTTAATTTTTTTAGAATTGTGTTTAGCAGAAAGGACTTTACCATGGAACCTGTATTGTTCGTCACAGTCATATGTTACCAGAGTTACATTTGTAGATCACTGGACTACTCACTAAGCACTGTAGCAAGCCCTCCAACATTGGGAGTTATGAAATGAAGACAGGAGGTTGGCAGACTTATGGATGCATGCCAAAGATGCCTTGTGCATCACTGGTGATACCCAAAATGGGTACGGAAGGGGTGACCAAAGAATGATGTCATCCCTGGCTGACCCCACATGGCACACCATCCACAGGGCACTGCGGAAGCACTCCTTGTACCCTCGGCATAACATGACTGTGGTAAATGACAAACCCATGTTGCGCATTTGATGACAGTTGTGGGACACTAGAGCACCAACCTGGGATGGCAGGATAGGATCCTTCATATCGGGATGGTCCCATGAGATAGTCCCACCAAACCCAATGGTCCCACCAAACACAAAACAGTTGGGAGGTATGCTACCTTTTTTGAATAATTCAATTTGTGTTCTTCAACCTTTATATTTTCTACCGTGTGTTTGAGTAGTTGAGTTTTTACATTCACTTTTTCATAAAGACTTAAGACAGGTTATACACCTATTTAATATTCTATATTATATAATCAGATATATTTGTGATATCTTTTCAGATTACATTTTGTGTGACCTGTTATGGAATTTGTAAACCAACAGAACGCTAACAATTTTAAGCAACATTGAGATATGATAAGGCATTTGTTGTTTTCTGTTAACTGAATTGCATTTGGGGCTTTTCCTAGTAGGATTCTATAGACATCAGTGTTATGCTTTCGCTTAAACTTCTGTGTAGCAGACCTGTAGACTTGTAGATAATATTCCCATACAGCCCTGTGCACTAGAAAAGCTGTTAGAAGGTTGCTCTCAACATGCATACAAATCTACGGTGTAATTCATGTGTCAGGAGACCACAGGCTTTAAATGGGTCTGCTACTAGGAAAGCATATAAGTCAGAACTACTGGTCTGGCATTTCTCATTCTCACCTACAATTTATGTGATGAACCATAATTATGGAATGCCACACAAGATACAGAGCAGAAGGGAATGACTGTATTTTAGTTAACCCTTTCCTTACACTGAAGGTATATTTTCAGAAAATATAGACTTCAGTATAGAAAAAGTACAATTATGGTGTTTTCAGACAATGTCATACTTTAAAAAATTTGTTTATTGGCAAATAATAGAAAAAAATAGAAACGTAGAGTGTAACGGCAAATAAGATAATGTAATCTGCCCAATTTTCTACATACTTTAATGAGTCCCTGGCCTTATCTTATAGTTAGGATAGCCTTATGCCTATCACATGCATGCTTAAACTCCCTCACTGTGTTAACCTCTACCACTTCAGCTGGAAGGCTATTCCATGCATCCACTACCCTCTCAGTAAAGTAATACTTCCTGATATTATTTTTACATATACTTTCCTTAAATATACTCTTCTACAGTGTTGATTACCTTTTATATTAAAATGTTTCTATCTTGTTCTCACTTCTTATCTTTCTTCCAAGCTATATATGTTAAGATCCTTTCCTGGTAAGTTCTACCTTGCAATCCTGGTAAGTTTTACCCTGCAACCAGTTTTGTAATCCTGTTCTGAGCTCTACCCAAAGTATCAATATCCTTTTGGAGATAGGATCTCCAGTACTGCGTACAATACTCCAAGTGAGGTCTCACCAGTGTTCTGTACAATGGCATGAGCACTTCCCTCTTTCTACTGCTAATACCTCTCCCGATACAACCAAGCATTCTGCTAGCATTTCCTGCTGCTCTATTACATTGTCTGCCTACCTTTAAGTGTTCTTAAATAATTACTCCTAGATCCCTTTCCTCAGATGTTGAGGTTAGGACTCTATCAAATATTCTGTACTCTGCCCTTGGGTTTTTACGTCCAAGATGCATTTTCTTGCACTTATCCACATTAAATGTCAGCTGCCACAACTCTGGCCATTTTTCTCGTTTACCTAAATCATTAGCCATTTGGGTTATGCCTCCTGGAACATCAACCCTGTTACATATCTTAGTATCATCAGCAAAACAACATATGTTACCATCAAGACCTTCTGCAAAATCACAAATACAAATATTAAAGAGAATGGGTCCAAGTACAGATCCCTGAGGTACCCCACTGGTAACAAGACATTGCTTCAAATAAATCAAACAGAGATGTCAGGTAGAACAATCATCAAAAACCATATCAAAAGTATAGCAGCCAGTAATGTTAGAAGAATACAAATAAACAATATGTCAGGACTCGACAATGGAATATGGGTGGAATATAAAGCAGGAACTCTTTCCATGATCTACTGAGAAAAAGTTATATGAAATCATGGTAATTATCCATGAGGGCTTTAAGAGATGTATTATGTTGTGAATAAGATTAAAGAGGCAAAAGAAAGACAGTCAATGTTTACATTCATCCCTTCCAACCTCCATCCATCCATCCCCCCATATATCTCGTCTTATATAGCACTTAAACAGGGATATATTTTATTATTATTATTATTGTTGTTGTTATATAAGAGAGCTGCTGCTAATAGAATGGAAGAAAATAGCAATGAACAAACACCTGATTATTTTCGTTAGTGTTATGGAGACAATTGTCACATAAGCTGTATTTGTTTGCAAATGACAGGTAATGAATACTTAGCTCTCAAATTTAAGTGATTGAAGTAACTGACTTCCGTTTTTGAGATCCCTGACAGATTTAGGTTCACTGCTCACTGCTCATGGTAGGAAAATTACAAACAATAAATCTATTATGCGTAGTTATCTTGCTATTCTCCGGAGCTTGCTGGAGACCTATACCTGTTTGAGGGAAGAATGTGACAAAATTGCTATTCAATTTACTGTCTTTATTTTCGAAAAAAATAAATCCAATTATCTCTTTCCAAAAAAATTGCAAAAAAACCCCCAAAAACCAACAAACAAACAATAAGAAGATAATCTATACACAGTAACTTGTATTTGGCTCATCTGGTATTTTTTTTATTTGTGCTCAACAAGAATTTGAAATATATTTTTAAAGGTATAAGTAGGGGTAGGGAATCTTCGCACTCCAAATGTTGTGAACTACATCTCCTCTGATCATTTTCCACTATTGTGACTGTAAGAGCATTATGGAGTGCTTAACTATTCCTAGTGCAGAGTCTCTTGAGTTTATCCAATGGTACCTTTAAATGTGTGGCATTATATGGAACGATAACAAATGCAAGTTCTAGTCTCAGTGGTGGACCTACCCGCAGGAATTGGGGGCATTTTGGACAACCCATGCACTTAGAGCAATCCCGATATGCAGGCAGGTAGGTCTGATCAGAAGCCAGGTTGGGTGCTGCATCCCTTTAGCACATTTATCAGAGCGACTGGGCCTCATAAACATCGTCAGCCCATGTTGGGAGGGAGCGACTACTTCCACTTCCTCCCAGCTTCGGAAGACGTAGGAGGCACTGAGAAGGGAGGAGAGAGAGCACTACAAACAGCCTGTATAGACTTCCATCTGCATGGCAATGTGTGTATCTGTGCATATGTCAGTGTGGGTATGTATGTGTACGTGTCAGTGTGTATGTGTATCTGTGTGTTACTGTTTATCTGTGTCATTGTATGTGTGTGTGGCCACATATGTGTAAATGTGCATACGTATGTGCATACGTCCCAGCATTCAAACATCAACACTACACAATAGACCCCTACATTCACTCACACCTACTTCAAACTAAAACATGCTTACTACATTCAAACACACAAACACTGCCCACAAATGAAGCTCTGCAAGGATGGTCAAATGGTATATCCCCAGCTGGCAAAGCATCATGAGAGATGTATGATAGATGGGAATCTAATTTTGGCTAACCGTGAGCTAGGGAGCAGGGCCAATAATCTCTTGCACCATGGCCCTCTCTACATAAGTTCCACATCTGTCTAGGCTATTAGAATCACTGAATATTGTAAAGTAAATTGATTACCTATAATTTCTGCTTCTAGAACCTTAAACAAAGCTAACAATAATGAAAATGTCTCAACACATGCTTAAATGAAAATAGCTTTTTGATGTGGAACAATATATATCAGCATTACTGTTTCCTTAAGTTGTGTTGGGACCAAATTACAATGGTGCCCTGTAGAAAAAATGTAAGGCTTTGTTACAAGAGTCCCTGACAATGAAAACACAAGATAATCCTTAAACAAGGATACGCAAAATGTTATTTTCATTGTTTACTTGGGAACCCAATCTCTTTAAACATTTATTTTTCTCTCGTTTGGGATATAACCACAGCTATATCCCCAGAAATAGTTATACTGTGATTCACTGTCAACTACTAAAAGATACATAGATACTTACTCAAATCTCTCAGGATAAATATTATCTAGAAATCCTACAGTATTTCATGGACTTTAATATTCTTGCGAATTTAATGGACCACATCTAGATTTACTATTGAATATCAGAACCGTACACAGAAATATCTTTATTCCAGGAATACAAAAGAGGAAAACATAAACTAGTAATCTGTTGGCAAGCATCGAGCAGAGTTCCAAAGTAATTCACGTAATATGTGCAATGCTCTATTTAATGATAAATGTGTTTTTTTTTACTATACTTGAAGGTGAAATAGCACTGCCAAGAAAAAGATTTCACATTGATTTTTCACAGTCACACCAGTAAACATGTGAACATGCCTTAAACTAAATTTGAGTACTTATCATTAACACCTTAATACCAATACTTTCTTACATCACCGCCACATATATGGGCACCCATAGGTATTTATCTATGGGTGCTGACGAGACAAAATCAAAGATAGAATACAGAGATGACCTTATATTACCAGTACTTATAGGCCAGCTGTTTTTATTCTCTTAGTACTATTACAACAGCAAATTGGTCTTCTGCTGCTACCAGATAATGAAGAATATTTATGTATTTCTTCCTCCCCAACCCAAGGTTCTAGCAGTGGGTTAGTGATATTCTAGGGTGGTGTAGGTAGAATTTGACGGTCAGTTTGTGCAACGTTATGACCTGCTAAGGAAGATGACTTAGTGATTCCAGAGGTTTAGTGCTATTAACTCCTCCGTAATCCCATTATTCGCACTGACATGGCTTGGTGACTAGTCCAGCTCGTGGTGGGACCACATTCTGGATCTTCACCTAAGGGTTCAGGGCCACAAGTACAGGCACAACTATTATCAATGAACTGTCCCTTATCCTTTGTACTTTAAGTGGTTTTTGACAAGTCAAACACAGTAATTCATGTGTAAGTAGTCTTCAGACTTCTAAACTTCCATGATTATTTTTTGCTTGCTATGATAATGACATAAATTACGTGAATTGCTGTACACAAGTAGCCTATCACTATCAAATACAGACCACTATGAATATAATACAATAAAAATCTAAATAATAATACAAAGCATGCTCCTCTAGCATACTTGAAGCAACTTTCAAATATACACAAATACTTAAACAAGGACTAGACTCCCAAAATCATAAAAATATAGGAATTCTAATAAATAAAAAAACAGTGTTGTGACGACCACAGATTTTATGCATTTATTAATATTACATTTTCTATATTTAGCATGCCTTTTGGTACCCACTAGTCTTTTGAATATTTATGCATATGTTTATCCCTGCCATGCATAATCAAAATTACATTCATTTAGAGGATATGGATGGAGACTGTCACCGGTTAGCTTAATACCAGATTCTATGAAAGGTGGCCTTGCCTTAATCTCTAGATGTCCATTCTGGCACTTAGTTGGTTAATATACCTAACCAGTAGCCAAAAGTTTCCTAATCCCTGTATTCCAAAGCCATATATTACAAAAAAAAAAAACACTCCAAACTGTTTCTAAATCATTTCAGTGTTTATTGTGTAGACGGGCATGCAAAATAATAGGAAATTGTTGAGCTGGAAATGCTGTACAGAGGTTAAGCATATGTGTAGCTGACTTATTGAGAGTCTGGATTTCTTATATATACCCCAGTAAATGTTAAATAGCTATGTTGTACGGCTTTTTAATAGGAAACGATTGGAGGACAATAAAAGACATTTGTAAATTAAACAGATAAACTGTTTGATGGACAAGGAGTGTTTTGTCCAACACAAAAATTCTATTGTCTGCTGTTTTAGTTGTCAAGTGTCTAGGGAGAGCAGGATTTGTTAGTAATGGTACAATGGCTCTTTCAGTCACAGGCCTAAGAAGCTGTGAGATTTCTGTCTTTTGCTTTTCAGACCCAATAATCTTTTTATCGCGCAAGTACAATACAGGATTCAGCTGCTCCTTGGTGCACAAGACTGTTCATTTAACATCAGTTATTCTTAAGTAATACCCGTTGTTATGTCGTGTTTTTTCTAAATCTAACTGGCAACAATGAGCAAAAGGATGTCACTAAATATAAGGCTGTTCTGAAGACATGGCTTACTTACAGTATAACTGCCTGGTCGAGTACTTTTGGCAAAGAGCCAGGGTTAGAGCTCTGTGTATGTAAATCTTCATAGCTTCGCTGTCGCAGAATACATGTGATTTAAGTATTTAGATTTTTTTTATATAAAGGGACTCTGGCATCAATTTATTGTTGTTCAGTATGAGTTCACTAAGGCTAATGCAGCCAAGTATAATTAGTAATATATAATTCAAAATATCTAATGGATGGATAGATGAATGGACAGTTGGACGGATTGATGGCTAAGTTGATGGGTGGACAAGTAGACAGGTACAAACGTAGAAGCATGATACATTTTACCACTTTTATGATCTTGAGAAGCTTGATCATAGGTTTATAGGAATAATGTAGAGAGGAAATATTTGTCCTTCAAATTGTAACTGTCATGCTGAATAAGATATGTCACCACCATTTCCTGGAGCACAATAAATTAACATATTAATATAACATATCAAAATCTAACCTGATTTGTTTCAATTGCATTTTATATATATATATATATATATATATATATATATATATATATATATATATATATATATATATATCGCTATATATATATAATGCAATTGAAACAAATCAGGTTAGATAGAAATAGTACAAGATGAGCCTGTATTGTTCTTAGCTAATTAGGGTTTTGTTCTTCTTACACAGAGGATAGTTGAAGGATGAGGAAGAAATGTTCCCATTCACTAAATCTTGTTCTGGTTCCCTGTGCTATATACCTACCCCAATAATTTTCTTATCTTCTCCACCTTCGTCATTCCCCATTTTCTGTGGCTGTGGAGTTCTTTGGCAGAAGCCTATATTAACCATAGCAGGAATTGACCTGACTGTATCGGAAAAACTATAAACTATAAAGTAGTGACCAGTATTTTATTGGCAACAGATCCGCATCCATAAACTCTATTGTTTCATTACAACAGACAAAGTAAGTGTACACTGTGTGTATATATATATATATACACACACACACACACTACACACACTAATTTATGCATACATAGGATATATTGCTATATAAAAACACCATACACACACACCATACACACATCACACACACCACACACACACACACACACACACATACCATACAGACACACATACTTCACACACATCACACAATACACACACACTCATTTATGTATACATAGGATATATTGCTATATAAACACACCATACACACATCACACACACCACACACACACACACACACACACACACATACCATACAGACACACATACCACACACACATCACACACACTACACACACACACTCATTTATGTGTACATAGGATATATAGCTATATAAACACACATCTATAGCTGCTCAAAATGGTAACTCTTCATAAATAAAAGATTGAAAATTGTATTATAACAAACAAGATTCAAATAATTTAGCTCTTTCTTTTTACCTAATGCCACCTAATGGAATTTATTCACAGTAGCAATGAAGCTCTGGAAGATCAAAGCGATAGCCTTTTATATAGTGTGAAATTGGAAAACTCATTCATTTTTATACAGACTTCAAAGAGACTCCTAAAGAAAGAAGATAATAGCTCTATATTTCCTATATTTAAAGTGTTACGTTTTTTTTTTTCCCTAGGATGACTGTTCCTTTATGGCCCACAGTAAATCTCTTTGAGGTATTTTTCTGTAATATGCTAATTGGTTAAGTTCTGTTTAGTATTAAGAATATTCTATGTTACATAATGATGTGATCAGAATATGCTACAGCACATCTATAAACTCCCTCCCCTCATATTGTAATTCTTTAACTCCCACTGGAGGAGAAGGACTTCTTGCAGCGTAACATAGAACCCATCTAGTCTGCCCAACGTAGTGTAGGTGCATGTGTGTAAGATATCAAGAATTAATTGGCAGCTCAGTGAAGCTACAGTTGTTGAAAGTGATTGCAATAAATATTTATAAATTAAAATAAAAAAAAAAAAATGTTTCACACTCACCTTCTCGCCGATTGCAAATAAGTAGTGATATTACGTGGGTTTTGTTGACAATGCCCTCCAGCAAGTCAATTAGTCTAAGGTTTATGCAAAGGTACATGATACTTCTACTGAGGAATGATGGCTGTTTAGTTGAATTCACTGTAGTATATCAATGTACTGTGCATCGTCTGATGGTTTTTTTTTTTTTTTGGTTTACTTTACAGCTGTGCTATCATGTTATAATATGACATAACTCCTCCCTAGCCTACAAAAAATATTTCTAAAATCCTGTTTTCAGTCCCCATTATAATTAGAGAAATGCCACAAATATTCATGCTCTGTTCTTCTTTATCAAACAAAACTGTTTGTAAGGGGACACAACATATAGAGTGTACTCCTTCTACTTGACATCATGTTCTAAGGGTGGTAGATTAAAAAAAGAGGGATGACCATCAGAGACAACTAGTATCTTGAGTTTAATATGTCATAAGTGGTACTTCCTCCACTTTCACCCTGTGTGATGGGTCTGAAGGACATAACATATCATTATATATTGGCTGATTAGAGTGATCTGAAGGGTTAAATGATGGGGTAATAAAAGTATGTACACTTGTCCCTACCTATGAATAAGCTGAAGTTGCCACAGTCTTTGTTTCTATGTACTCCATATAGTACAGTAATAGATAACGAGTTTTAAAATAAGTCCTTGACCTTGCGGACCTATGGGTAATTAGATCTATGTATAAGTCTACATCTATCTATGAAGGCACACAATGATTTTTAAACATCATCCCTTGCCTACCCTTTGGTTTCTGTCAACCCTGTCATACTTGGATTGGAGATAAGAGTGGGCCATTTTGGTCAATTCTTGTTCGAGTGCCACTAACGAATGTCATTGGCTATTACATACATTAAATAAATATACAAAAATAATAAACATTTAAATATTTACTTGTAACATTCATTTGCACAAGGAAATATCCATTCATCAAAGCTTACTCATGCGTAACCTCTACACACATTCGTGGAATGTCTGTTCAATGTCAAGCGGTGTAACCAATTGCCTGGATTGAAGTACTCTGACCTCATGAGATTATGCTACTTGGCAGCTCTATTATGCTTGAGTGATGTTAATTTCAAAGATGTATTGAATACTTTCAACATGGCTTCCATTAACACTATTAAACCTCCTCATCGAAGCATAGTGCTTTCAAGCTGGCTATAATAATTAATGGTAGAAGGTGATAGAAAGGACCGGAAACCTTCTTGATCTCCAAAAAATAAAGATGTAGCAGAAAGAAGCAATATGTATGAATATGTTTCATAAACTATTTTAATATATATTTTTTTTATTCTAATATGACATCCTTCATCTGGATGTGTCATATTAAGTAGAAAAGATGATTACTGCTACTTAGAGCAACGTTATCTTATTTTTTTTTTAGCTAGATTTTTAGATGCCGCGGTGAACACCTGGTAGAATTGCAATGCAACACATTTGTAATAAGCTGCCTATATTGTCACCTTTCTCTCGGAGGTGAGAGAAAGAACAGAAAACACTAAGCTGTTCACTTGCATGCCTGCTATTGCTTACCTGAATTTATCTTTGGTTAACGATCAAGCCAACAGAATATTTCAAATAGGAACAAATGTATTTTACCGGCATAGCTAGCAGCCAAAACAGTAACTCTTTTGCTTCCTTCGAACATACCAAAAGAGGTAATATGTTCACTTTTTCTTTCAGTCAAGACATATTGTAGTTTACTGGTGTCGAAAATGTAGATCCCCAGATGATGTAGAACTACAACCCCCATGATGCTTTGCATGCCTTTGGGATGCTTTAAGAATGGCAAAGCATCATGGAAGCTGTAGTTTTACAACATCTGGGGATCTACCTTTTGGGCATCCCTGTTGCACAACTAACGTGCCTTTGCCAGTGTTGAATTTTCTGGATAGTCAATCCACAGCTGGGTGTTGGTATATAATATATGATGAAACCGAATGAATGACTGACAGCTCGTCGGCATCCCTAGCGGTTTGTAGGTTTACCTTCCGAGCCTGGTCTCAGTGGTGGATGAAATTATTCTTTATGTTAGCAGTTTATGTTAGCAGATAATTGCCCCCCTGTTACCTAAGCTCTTGTGACCCTGTAAGCAGTTAGTTATGAACTAATACCTAGTAGCATTACATTAAAGCTTTTAAATTATAGAAATGTGACCTTTTCCAAAGACTTTGATATACCAAGGGAATATAGCAGAAGATAACAGAACATCTCCAATACTCTCTGTGCTTGCTATAACTGTCTTCTTAATGTCAACCCTTTCAATAGGTTAACGGGCTAGGCGATCAGACTTATGTTGTTTGGGTACCTAAGGTACCATAGATATATTTTAAAAGGTGTGGTTTTTATTTTAAAGGTCTCTTGTCTATTATATAGCTCTTAATTTGCTTGATGTTACTCATATTACTGGAGTTTCATGTACACTATTCCGGATTTTAGCAATAATTTAATAGAATCTATTTGTTTGACATAATTCAGGATATTTTGAAATTACATTTATTATGTGCTAGCTCTGCCAGTACACCAAATTACCTCCCTAGCGATTAAAATAAGTCAAAAATCTGTCACTGGACATTATGTATCTCAGTTACACAGAGCACATATTCAATCAGGTTGGCATAATTTACATAATAGCTTCTATTCTTTGGAAGGACAAGTACTCTGTGGGATGTCAATCACTCTCTCCATCTTTTTTTTGTCTTTTTTCTATTTTTGCCTTCTTTTTTTGGGAAGAACAAAGAATGAGCATTACAGAGCTCCATTGTGCAGTGGTATTGAGAGTATATCAGAGCTCCACAACAATCAAACTGTTTATAAATTAGTCTATAAAAAATAACACTTTTGGGGTCTTCAATATTGTATACAGTTACATAAATGGACATCAAGTCATCTAGAAATTGTAGAAAATATTGCCCCTAGTAACACAACCAACCACTACCAGGTACTTGTGTCCTGGGATATAGGTTTCCTTACAGAGGTAAGCACTAAGCATGGGGATTGCATCAAACATTATAAGATAATTAAAAGTGCAACTGAAAATTGCTTCACCCTGCAGCTCATATCTCTCCAAATTGGGACAGGTAGGGGGCAGGAATGGTCAAGTCTGGAGTGTATAATGCCTGTGACAGGATGTGTATAACTGGTGACAGGGATATGGCACGTGCAATTAATTCCATTTTTTAAACATACCTAAAGAAAACTCATAATTTTATTTTTATTCAAAATGCATGCAATTTGGCCTCTGTGGTTTGTTTTTTAATGCATATGTATAATCATATGCCTATTATATGCCTATTATTCATGCATCTTCATGCTCTGTGTGGCAGGCATTAATTCATTTTAAATGTTAGCCCGATGTATCTATATGTAGACCATGAGCACAGACCATAAACAATTGATATAAACGCACTTTTTAAATGAAAATTCCAGGGGCTTGAGAATGATGTTGGGACTTGTGAACATGCACCAACTCTCATTTGCCTGTAGGTCTTTCCTCACAGGCACAGTTATCCGACCAAATAGAGCATAAAGGAACACTATAGGGACAGGAACACAAACATGTATTTCTGACCCTACAGTGTTTAAAACACATCTAGCTCCCATAACCACCCCCCTTTGCTCCCCCAAATATAGTTAAATCTTACCTTTATTCCAGTCTGCTCCTGCTGACTCTGCCCCTGACCTGCCTCCTTGGCTGACATCATGAGAAGTTGTGATCTCAGCAAATCACAATGCTTTCCTATAGGAAAGCACTGGATTGGCTGAGATTGTCAAGGAGGCAGATCAGGGGAGGGGTAAGCACAATCCAAACATAGCCCTGGCCAATCAGCATCTCTTTATTGAATCAATACATCTCTATGAGGAAATGTTGGTGTATCCATGCAGATTGTGCAGCACTGCCCCAGGAAGCATCTCTAGAAGCCATCTGAGGAGTGGCCAGTGGAGGTATCCGTAGGCTGTAATGTAAAAACTGATTTTTCTCTGAAAACACAGTGTTTACTGCAGAAAGCCTGAAGGGACTGATTCTACTCACCATAACAAATACAATAACCTGTAGAGTGGCTGCTCCCACGGAGCAATAGAAAGCTGGAAAATTTACTGAAAATCTTGTTGTATAGATGTATGCATTACAAATAATGTACACAGAGTAAAACACATGCATTTTTGGCTTTTATATAAATATGAAAAAAAAAGACAGTTTTATTTTAATATTTTATATTTATGCTGCCTAAGCAACCATCTTTTTTATCCAGATTAAAGTATCCGCGTTTCCGCTCATTAATGCTATATATCAACAAGGCAACTTAAATTATTAAATGAAATGCTACTTCCTTTGTCACCAACAAGTATGTTAACTTGTGTACTTAATTCCTCTTTGATGTGTACTTTTTTTTACCATTTATGCAGTCAGCGAACCGACAACTTCTTGTAATTAACAATTATCCTACTGCTAAGTAAAAATGTGCAACCTTTGTAGAGACTTGTTTTGTTCTTAATTTAAATATTTAAACAAAGTAAAAAAAAATAAAAAAAAAATATGACAGCAATGTACGAATTGTAAAGCTATTCGTGTTCAAGAAATTCTGTTCTGAAAAGCTTTTGACCATTCTTGCACGGCATGCTCATACATACAGCTTTACCATGTCCTGAAAGGGTTAATGTATAGTATATCTGTCTACGCATACAATTTAAGGGATCAACTACTAAATACAGAGTACCTTCGGCCACTGACCCTGAGTTATTTATAGCAGGGGATAACGCATAAACTCAGAGCTGTACAGGGAATAAAACAGCTCTAAAGTATTATACCAGCCCTATAATGCATTGCATCTGTATCGTTTGCAGATGTACAGATAGAGATTTAAAAAATATTTTTCCTATTTACTTACTAATTTGCTAACGACTTACTAACATTTGCTATGTATTCTATTGTACTTTGATTTTCCAACATTACAATGCATCAGCCAAAGTTAAGGAATCCGAGGCCACTCAGCCTTGGTGGTGGCCTCTTCTACTAACTAGGATAGAATTAGGGGGCACTGTATAAAAAGAGATTTTAATCACATTTAGATCTTGGGAATAGGCCAAGTAAAAACTCTTATAATTTAACCCTTTACCACCTGCACATAATCAAAAGTATACCTCCAATTGTTAATTAAGACGGTCATATTAAAATCATGTGTTGTATGTACACTATCTCTGAACATTAATTTGCCACATTTGTCTACCCTAATAAATTATGTTATTAACACTTTTTTAGCTAGATCTCTCTGCCAAAAATAACACATACCATTAAACTAAGCGGAGGCCTGCACAACCTTTACCCTACCTCCTCCCACCCACCAGATGTTTTGGACTACAACTCCCATGATACTACTGAAACAGACAACCAAGGAAAAATGGCAGGTAGCCAGTGAATCGTTGGAGTTTTTGTTGAAAACATCTGGGGGCCACAGGTTGTGCAGGCTTAAGGCAATCTGACGCCCGAACAGACAGCACCCTATAGATTCTGCATACATTATTTATATGAATACATATTTCAACTCTTTCCAGTCCACTGTATGGTTGGATATGTGCTTCTGTTGTAATAGATATATATTTATTCACTCTATCCTGAGGAAGGTCCCTGTGTGGACCGAAACGTTGATTTTGACACATGGAATAAAACCAATTTTTCAAACTTGAAACTAAAAACCGTGAGTGCAGCCTCTACTTTTCTACTATTGTATACAACTTTTAATCCCTAAAGGGATGGGCACCCGGCAAACTAAACCCACTGCATGGCTGCAAGAGGTCCTTTAAGCGTGAGTGCAAGGAGAAATACATATTGTGGATATTTATATATATATATATATATATATATATATATATATATATACCAGTAGCGTCTATATGACTTACTACACGTCAGAAGCATATTCATGCCTTTCATTGTCATTCAGCAATTTATTTATAACAACATATTTGCCAAGCTTGTTTGTTGCTTATATAAAAGCAAGATTAAAAGGGTGTAAAATCTTTGCATTCAGCTGCCCCTATTTAGTCACACACACCATGTCTATGATTTACTGCTCTGCCCATTAGTGTCTCCATGAAGTGAAATGAACCTGTTTATTGAGCTTTATATTTTTATTGTGATGATAGTGTTCCTTTGCAGACTTTACAAATGTGTTTGGTGCATTTGCCTCTTGTTTGCACATCAAAGAAATGCTAATGCTTAAAGCTCATTATGGCATTTATACCAAATATTCGCTCACACTGATATAGCTTAAGTGCAGAGATTTCCAAAGTACCAATAATTGTGTAAAAAATAAATATAAATACACAGCAAGCAATGTTTTAAAATGCCTTATCAGTCTCATGTTTGACCCAAATGGAGTAAATGGACTGAAGGGTTTACTGTTTCTTTTCATAGTAATTGTGCCTCTCTATGTGTGCTATCTAGCACTCTATATCATATTCAGCAACGCTGCATGAATTCTCTTTAAGGGTAACTGTAAAGCAATAAGCCATAGTGGTTTTACTAACTTCGGGGAGTTAACTGTAAAATAAATAATATCTGTACATTTTCAAGATTGTTGATCTCTTCCTGGTGGTAGATAAAGATGAGGAGGTGGAGCTAATCTGCACGGGTAAATTTACATTTTTTAAAAGGATACATAAAAAAAAATATTTATAAAACATCTTTGAAGAATGTAAATGTATTAGGGTTGTTTTTTTAGCCACTTGGAGAATTTCCCTTAACTTGCTGGACTGAAAAAAATATTTTTAAATATCTATGTTTGATTTAATTAAAAGTAAAATTGTACAATACTAAATTATCAAAGTTGTGAGTACTAATTAAAATAATAACTACATGTGTTTTGCAACATTTTTCTATAGTATCGACTGTGTGCTCTATTTAGCAAGAAGTGTGGGATAAAAAGTCATAATGAGGCAAATCTTATCTTTCCACAAAAAGATGATAAAATGTTATAGTTTAGCAGTTAAAAATGTCTTCATTGAAGATTTTGATACATCACATTGTTAGGTGAGCAAGAGAATCAGTTTGAAGACGGTTCATTGTTAGTTCGAGTAAACTGTAGCTTATACTATGTATATTAGTAAATGTTCTGTTCATGTCTGTATTCCTACTTCATTTTTATATTTTTTGTTTTCTTTTAGGACTACCTTGGGATAATTTCAAGACAAAACAATGCACATAGTCACATAAACATTTTCTATGGGAAGACTTGCGGGATTTACCGATAACCAACGGTTTTTGCATTCTTGATTGACCTAGAACGGGGAATAATAGAGGACTGTTAAAGTTGCATTACCAAAAATGAAGGACGTATGTTTACACAGCATTCTTCTATTCCTGGGCTTCTTCTACATTAGCAATGCCACACCAACAGGAAGAAACAGCAAAACGAGGCATGGTCGTCATGAAAAAGGGAAGGAAGGACAAGTTTTGCATCGGTCAAAAAGGGGGTGGGTTTGGAATCAGTTCTTTGTAATAGAGGAATACACTGGACCAGATCCTGTACTTGTTGGAAGGGTAAGTGTGAATATCTATATTTCTGTTTAGAATTTGACAGTAGATTCTTTCTAATTTCTGACTTGTAATGTCTCCATATCTAATTCCAGATTTAAGTTAGTGGTTAGATATTTTTTTTTGTATAATAAATACATAAATGCATTCTAAGCCTGGCTGAAAATATACATTATATTATTTTACGGGCATTTTAAATGTCAGTATCACTATCAGGATAATCATCTTTTGGAATCTGTTCAATTCATTGGATACCAAACATGGTTTATGTTTCATGTTTAATGCTCTAAAACAGGGTTAAGCAAGCTTTGGCACTCCAAATGTTGTAGACTACATATCCCTTGATGCTTTGCCAAAATTATGAGCAATTATGGCAGATGTAGTCTACAACATCTGGAGTGCCGAAGGTTGTCTAACCCGGGCTCTAGAAATACAATTACTTCCAAAATGATTTCACATCATTTAAGACATTGAAAATTTCTGGAACTCAAATTGTACAATGCAAAGCTTGAGGTACATCTAAACTCTTTCTTTGACCTTTCTGGTCAAGACTGACCACTAAGTTATACTCACACAGGGAAATTGCATGTCTTTACTACTGTAATTTTCACTATATTTTCCTGAGGTCACATATAATATTTAATCAATGATATACCAAATTTACTTAGACTCATGAATACATCATGACAGTACCAATATTTTCTTAATTTATAAAATGGGATGAGTCTTCCATCCAATGGCCTATTTTATGATTCAATGCAGCCTGCTAAGTAAAATGCAAAGGGTATTCCCCATTCTAAATAGTTATGCTTTGGGAAAGAAAGGGAAAGGAAAGGACAGGAAAGGAAAGGGGAGGAAAATAAGAACTTTTAAATAAAAAAAAATGTATTCTCGATAACTATAAATATACTTGAGCATATCTTCCTGAACGTTCTCCAAATTAGAAGAAAAACTACCACAACAAGGGTACATAGTCTTAAATAAGAGAGGCAAAGGTTTAAAAATAATATCAGGAAGTATTACTTTACTGAGAGGGTAGTGGATGCATGGAATAGCCTTCCAGCTGAAGTAGTAGAGGTTAACACAGTAAAGGAGTTTAAGCATGCGTGGGATAGGCATAAGGCTATCCTAACTATAAGATAAGGCCAGGGACTAATGAAAGTATTTAGAAAATTGGGCAGACTAGATGGGCCGAATGGTTCTTATCTGCCGTCACATTCTATGTGTCACGATTCTAGAAACCAAACACGCTAACACACACACAGAGAAAAGGTGCAGTACCGGACCTTAGAGTGGCCGGGCTAAGCACACAAAGAATAGTCAGGAAACAAGCCGAGTAAGGGGAACCAGAAGACAGAATAACGAGAGACAAGCCGAGGTCAAAGGGTAGGAGAAAGTCGCAAAGTCGGATACACAAGCCAGAGAGAACGTAACCAGAGAGAAACACAAGTTCAGTAGCAATACTAGCAAGTAAAGACCACAATAGGGCAGAGAGAGACAGGAAAGGTAAGTATTTAAACCCATTGATTAATTCTGATTGAATAATTTCCAATCAGAATTAACAATCACACGTGGGAGATATCTATACCTCCCACTGTGATTGAGGCACTGTGCCTTTAACGCCGGGTCAGGTGGCTGATCCCAGCATTTACAAAAATGGGCGGTCTCCCAGCGTGCAGCGTCATGCATGCTGCCACTGGGGGACGGAGAGGAAGACGCGGGCGGCAAATGAGGATCCTGACACTATGTTTCTATGTTTCTAAGTAATCAAAAATAAAATTATTCAGCATCTAATAAGGTAGAGAAAATTAAATGAGGTTTCCAGAATAAAAAACAAGACAGGCAAAGAAAACCGTTTTGGTTTGTGTTCAGTCTCTTGATGGGAAGGTATAATATTCCATTAAGCAAAAGATCTTCATGGACTGCCACTACATTAAGAAAAAATACATTTGTAATGACTACTCTGAAGCATTACACAGGATGATACATGGGTGGGTGTCTGCCTTTGGTCTCTCTTTCCATTCTGACCCTTTTGAAAACTCTACATTAGAGTGCTGCTCGGTGCTATTTTAAATTCATCACAGTCCGTCGGATGTGCACAACAGACAGAGATCTACAGACTTTCTGTTATTATCTTCCACTTATTAATTCTGTAGGTGTGAAAGTGAACCAGCTTTGATTTGACAGCCATCTGACCTTTTTGAAACACAAAGTCAAAGTTAAATGGCAAACAAATCTATTTAGAGAAGAGACAGATTAAATTCAATGAAACTGAGTATTTTTCATACCTAGTATAATTAAGACATGGAATTAAGTGCAAAGCAACAAGTGTACAAAAAAATAACCATAAAGTAAAAAATAATAATATACGATTGTGACTATGAAGGGTTGAACAGACATATTAAACATGTAACTAATTTTGCTCCAAAACTTTGTTTTATCTGTATCATAGGCATGATGACCATTGAGCAAAATATGAGTCATACTGGCAAACTATGATAAAGAACAGGTCATGTTATGTATGTCCTACTACCCAAGTCCTTCCAGAGATAGCTACAATATATAGAAATGCAACATTGATTTTCAAACCAGAAAACGTGCAATGTTTGTTATTGTCATTTTTTGCTTATAGAGAAAATCCACTACCGAAAAAAATTATCAAGTTATGGAAATCTGTGAACTGCACAATATTTCCAGATAATTACATTAGAACAGTGAGATATCTTGTGCAGTAGCTGACTTAACAAAGTATGTTTATTTTTTGTCATCTAATATCGCAAAGAATTTTTGAATCGCTTTTGTAGTTGCAAAACCAAACAAGCCTTCTGGCGTCATAAAATACATGTTAGTGTGATCAAAACAGACAAAACATATATTTATAGGAATCTCAAACCTGAGCTAAATGGTTTGCCAATCTATAGATTTTTTTAAAAAAAGTATAAGATATAAAGGTATATGATATAAAAAGGTATAAGATTTATGGCTGGCAACAAAAGGTGCATTACAACCTTTTGTTGTGCTACAGCCTTGCAAACCGATGCTTTGCCATTTGTCAACCTTCAGGTTTTCTTAGAATTATGGGAATTGGAATTCCACAAAAGCTGAATAACTAACTTGGCAAGTTCTGATCTAAATCAACTGTGACAAATAAAATCATATTGCCTTGAAATTGTAGGCTGGGAGAGACAAGGTGACAAGTAATGTGTAGAAATTTCACAGTAATCGATGCTTGGAAAGATCTCATATTTGATTGCACTGATAAAATCTAATTGATTGATTTATTTGAAAGAAATGGAATTGAGTGAAGCCATCTTACGTGCATCAAATATTAGGTGTGTCTGTTGTAGGAGTCGGCCAACTGTAACATGTAGCTAGCTGTCATTGCCGCACCGGCTGCTTAATCTCCGAGACATTTTTAAACTTTCTCGGTGGTAATTTTACCTTAAGGCAGAAGGAAACTTTTTTTTTTTTTAAAGATGTTGTTGTGTCTTGTTGGATATATATTGTGTATAGCTTAGCCTAACTTCCTGTGCGTTGGGTTGGTTCCTTATACATTTACCAGTAATTAAAATACAAAATTTGGTGGGTACATGGACACTGTGACAGACAGCTTCCAACTAACTGACCATATTAACATGGACATGTACAAGATATGGTCAGTCTTTAAAGGAAGACTCCTTGCACATAACAACTTAAACACATTTATCTTCACTTATCTTCTTACCTTTGGCAACAGTTTAGCCCTGAAGTTAGGGTTTCGATGCCCAGCAATAGTGATGTCCCGAACGGTTCGCTGGCGAATAGTTCCTGGCGAACATAGCATGTTCGCGTTCGCCACGGACGGCGAACATATGCGATGTTCGGTCTGCCCCCTATTTTTTTTTGTGGTCTTTCAGCTAAATGTACTAATACTAAGTAAAAATTACTTAGTATTAGTAAATTGTGCCCCTACTCGCAATACCGCGAGTAGGGGCATGTCTATAAAACAGTGAGCAGCCTGTGGCTGCTCACTGTTAAAAAAAAAAAAAAAAGCGGGTGGGGCCCTAAAGTAAAAAAAGGGGGGAGGACCTAGTGTCCTCCCCTCTGGCCCCCACCCCTGAGCGGTGGGTGGGGGCCCTAAATACCAATAGGGGGGACCTATTGTCCTCCCCCCGGCCCCCACCCCTGAGCGGCGGGTGGGGGCCCTAAATACCAATATGGGGGAGACCTATTGTCTTCCCCCCGGCCCCCACCCCTGAGCGGCAGGTGGGGGCCCTAAATAGCAATAGGGGGGACCTATTGTCCTCCCCCCGGCCCCCACCCCTGAGCGGTGGGTGGGGGCCCTAAAAATAACAATAAGGTAGGAACCTACTGTCCCCCCCTGGCCCCCACCCCTGAGCGGTGCGTGGGGGCCCTAAAAAAAACAATAAGGGGGACCTACTTTCCCCCCCGGCCCCCACCCCTGAGCGGCGGGTGGAGGCCCTAAAAAGAACAATAAGAACAATAAGGGGGGACCTACTGTCCCCCCTGGCGGTGGGTGGGGGCCCTAAATACTAATAAGGGGGGGACCTAATGTCCTCCCCCTGGCCCCCACCCCTGAGCGGCGGGTGGGGGCCCTAAATACAAATGGGGGACCCTAGTCACCCCCCCAAAAAAAAAAATATCCCCCTACCTACCCCCCTCACCCTAAAAATAATGAGGGGGGACCTTTAACTAAAAACCTGTAAAACAAATTAGATAAAAACAACTTACCATTCGATGTTTTCTTTCTTCTAAAATCTTCTTTTGTCAGCCCCAAAAAAGGCCAAATAAAAAACCATAATAACCGACGCAATAAAAAAAAAAAAACGAGCGCAAAAAAAAATAATCCTTCTTCACCCATGGGGGGCTCCGCGCAGACTGAGCTCTGCAGGGCGGGGGAAGGCTTATAAAGCCTTGCCACGCCCTGCAATTAGGCTAAGAACACTCTGATTGGCTGGTCTAAGCCAATCAGAGTGCTCTTTGTCATTTTACACAGCGTGGGAAAATTCCAAAGAACTTTCCCACGCTGTGTAAAATGTCACAGAGCACTGTTATTGGATGGATTTCAAGCCCACCAGAGTGCTCTTTGTCATTTTACACAGCGTGGGAAAATTCCAAAGAACTTTCCCACGCTGTGTAAAATGACACAGAGCACTGTGATTGGATGGCTTGAAATCCATCCAATCACAGTGCTCTGTGTCATTTTACACAGCGTGGGAAAGTTCTTTGGAATTTTCCCACGCTGTGTAAAATGACAAAGAGTACTGTGATTGGATGGATTTCAAGCCATCCAATCACAGTGCTCTGTGTCATATTACATCACTACCCAGCAATGCTGTCCATCTGCTCCTATTCCTCTCTGTATTCTACAATTAGGAATCATTAGCTGTGTGGCTGTATATGAGGATCAGTTGACACTCTCAGCCTATCGATATGCACTAGTTGGGAAAAATGTTATGTACTATATCGCTCAATAGATGCCAATGGATAGGCATAGAGTGTCAGGTGATAATCTCAGGCTATTACTGGCCACCCTGAACATTCTTCTTTATACAGACAGGAACAGAAACTATGACGCAAATGTGCCTGGTGGTGAAGCCCCAATATCAAGGTGAAACCATTGCCAACAGTTTAACCCTGAAAGTAAGATGGCGCCCAGACACATCTGCTCTCATAAAAACTTAAATAAACTTAAGTTGTTTCCAGAGTGGGAATATTCATTAAAACTATTTACACTTGCAAAGAAATTAAGATAGTCCAGTTTTCTCTAGTATCACAGTAGAGGACCATATACTGGTGTCAACCAAAGAGAGTAAGATATGGGACCTAATCCAGAGGAGTCCAGAGGTCAACTAGAAAAATATGTGATAAGGAAAATAGAAAAAAGATCGAGGCTGACGCTGCACACTGGGAGACTGCCCAATATATGACACGGCGGGGTCAGTCACCTGACCCGGCGTTAAAGGCACAGTGCCTCAATCACAGTGGGAGGTTTAGATATCTCCCACGTGTGATTGTTAATTCTGATTGGAAATTATCCAATCAGAATTAACCTTATGGTTTAAATACTTACCTTTCCTGTTCCTCCCTGCCCTGTTGTGGTCTTTGCTTGCTAGTATTGCTACTGAACTTCTGTTTCTGGTTACGTACCCTCTGGCTTGTTAATCTGACTTTGTGACTTTCTCCTACCCTTTGACCTCGGCTTGTTTCTCGTTATTCTGTCTTCTGGTTCCCCTTACTCGGCTTGTCTCCTGACTATTCTCTGTGTGCTTAGCCCGGCCACTCTAAGGTCCGGTACTGCACCTTTTCTGTGTGTGTGTGTGTGTTAGCGTGTTGGGTTCCCCGAATCGTGACACCATGTTTGCCTGCCTTTTTGTTGAATATGGCTTTATGTTAATTGTTTTGTATTAATCTCTGTTAATTAATATTTTATTAAAAGAAAGCTAAGATCTGTCTTGGCTCTAGTAAATATACAATTTCCCCTGAAGGAACTTCATTAAAATATTAAGTGAGATCTGTCTTGGCTTTTGTAAAATTTCCCTGAAAGTCCATTGCTTTATTCTGTTATCAAATTGTTAAATTGTAGACGTATTATAATCAGATTTAGTGTGACCAGGTTTGGATTGGTATAAATGTAAGGGTTAACGAGGCATGCTATAAAATGTCCTGGTAGTGGCAGTGTTTTTCTGATAACCCGAAGTGGTACAGTTTTGATAAAACAAAGTATTAAAAAACCCAAAATGTCATTAGTAACCAGGGTATTTATAATGATTGATTATGCACTTTTCAACCAATAGGAACACATATAGAAATATCAGATGTCAATGAAAAATATTTTTTTTTTACCAATTATTTCACTTGGTAAAATCAGAAATTGCAGCCTCTTCCAGATAACGTATGTCACCAAAACACATTTAATCAAACTAAAAAATATTTGTCAAATCAAAAGTGAAATTTGATTTTACCATAACAGATTTATCAAACTCAGTCAAGACTGGTTTGCTTGTTCATAATATTAATATCATAATTTACGTAGAGCCCTTTCCAAGGCCAGACTCCAAGCCTTCACACTTTTGAATAGTAGACATTAAAATTAAATTTAAGGAATCCAATGGAAAATAAGTATTAAAAAGGTTTATGAGATAATTTAAAAATGTTGTTCCTAATCAAAAAGTCAACAAATCGTTTCATAAAATAGACATTCTGTTTATCTTGTCTTAGTAGCACACAGTTATACAGATTTTTATAATCATCACAAATTCTTCAAACTATTTATAAATATAATGGATGTGGGAATTCTTCAGTCTTTTTTTTTACATAGCGCGCAATCTAGGTCAATGGGATTCAATGAAGCTCTGCATTATTGTTTGCATGAAAACTTATGGAGGCTATTTTTTTTCCGTCCATCATAACAAAATAATAATTGTCTGTCTGAATTATCTTTGAAAGGCTCTTTGGTAAAGCACTTTTACCTTCAAATTCAAGGCACTTTATCAGACAAGTATAGTGTACAGTAGTAGTGATTTTATACTCTTATGAAATATTAATTATTTTAAACAGAAATGGGAAAATAATTTAGTGGTGGGACGTAGTGGAAATAAAACTTTAAGTTACAAAAATAATTTTTTGAACAATTGAAACTTCATAATTAATAATTGGATAATAAGCACAGCCAAATTCTCCCCTACTACAATATCCACAGCCTCTCACTCCACAACGTAAACAGACAATTGTTGCTCACATTGTATAAGTATTTGGACAGATAATAATAAGTTTAAGAAAATAAAAGTTAAACTAAATGTAACATCTTCTGCCACTGTAGAGGCTTACATTGCTGAGAAATATAAAATTTATGGGGCTTAAAAATTATTTGTCAAAAACTGCAGACTGTGCCCCAAGTCTCCCAGCTTTGTAATCACTGTAAAAAGTTACAAGGGTTATGGTGCGTGTAGAGACCCTTTAAATTATGTTACTATGCTTTTACACATATATTTACATGATGATGTTTCACATATTGGAGAGAAGCCAGATTTATTCATGTGTAGGTGAGAGAGATTAACCAAACAATTTATAACATGTTCAGTTAGACTTGTTGTGGTATGAAAGACCAAAATACTGCCTGGTATTGTGATCCAAAATTGTTCAGGGTTAATAATGATGTCCATGGTCCTTTTACAATTACGGAAATAAAGGGGTCAATCATTAAAACCTCAGCCATTAGTGATTAACTCATTCTATAATTAAAAGAACACAGCAGTCTTAGTGGTTACAGTGCCTGGAGTTGACGCGCGATGGTCTTGCATCACTACTAAACAGTTTACTCCCCATTTAGCAGAGATTATTGGGTCCCTGACAGCATGCAACCTGACCTCCATTGACAATATCGCAAAGCTCTGCTTCTTCTTTGCGCCGTATCAATTTAAACCAGTAACTGAGGCAGTAATTGACTGAGAGTTTGCTTGTGATCTATTTTGTGTATGGCACTGTATTGCTTATGGTTTCAAGCTGGTTCTCTTCTTCTCCTTGAAGATTCCAGACCCAATACTGATTTTAAATTTGAAGGTTATTCCGTAAACTATGAAACTCAGCACATTAAAGGAGCACTATAGTGGCAGGAAAACAAACTCGTTTTCCTGGCACTATAGTGTCATTAGGTCCCCCCCATCCCCCCAACCTCAGGGCCCCCCTCCCGCAGTGCTGAATGGGTTAAAACCCTTTCAGTCACTTACCTTTCTCCAGCGCCGGGCTCCCTCGGTGCTGGGGAACTCTCCACCCCTGCCGAAGTCAGATCCGAATGCGCATGCTCGGCAAGAGCCGCGCAGGCATTCAAACAGCCCATAGGAAAGCATTACTCAATGCTTTCCTATGGATGTCCAGCGTCTTCTTACTGTGATTTTCACAGTGAGAATCGTGGAAGCAGCCTCTAGGGCTGTCAGTTTCTCTGAAACTGCTATGTTTTCAGCTGCAGTGTTAAAACTAGAGCTACCTGGAACCCAGACCACTTAATTGAGCTGAAGTGGTCTGGGTGCCTATAGTGGTCCTTTAAATTTAAACTTCAAAGCCGACGTTAACACAGGCAAGCTATGACTATAGATGAGTTGGAGACAAAGGGTAGGGACCATTTTCACAGAACCTCCACAGTAACAAAAATAATGAGAATCCTCAGGATTCGGTATCTGGGATAATGCTGGTTAATTCAGGCATCAAACAAGAAAATGCAATGTGTGATGGATGAACAAACCACTATTATACCATTTGCTGGGTGCAGAACTTTCTCTTTTATTCTTATAATCGAGTTGGAACATATTTTTCAGATCGGCCAGTTTCGCTTCAGTTTTGAGATTTAAAATTAATCTGCTGCAATTCAAAGATTAATTACTAACTATTCTGGTCTTGATGGAGGTTTCATATTCATTTTAACAACATAACAAATGTTTCAAATGACATAAATGCACAAATCTGAAAGTTCTCTAATAGTGTTTTTTTGTATTTCAGAGCCTTGTTTGAGCTATTTGTGGCATCTGTACTATTTATGTGGTATGAATAGGTCTGAGTAACAAATACAATGCTCTGACGCCTACTCCTTGTACCAAGGAAAATCTTGCTATAAGACACAGATCTTGAATCAAAGTATTTAGCTTTAAAACCCAGAGACAGCAGTAGAAAATCTAGAGAGTTTTTCAGAGCAGTGATTAAACATTATGTGTTATGTTTCTTATTACAATGTCTGTTAAGATTTGGAATGCAATATATTTACCAGAATTAAAGGGGGCATATCAGTTCAGCTCTGATGAAGACAGGAGGATTATACACACATTTTTAAAAATAGATAAAGGCACTTGCTTTTTAAATAGATAAAGGCACATGCTTCCATTGGGGGTATATCTTCTAAACATTTTATTTTTTTTGGAATTTGGGCAGTTGAGTGCCCCTTTAAATATATGTTTCTTAAAGGAAAACTGACCTGTCTCTGGAATTCACACCATTGGAAAAATAAATTCTGAAAAACATCTATAACTTGAATTAAACTTTTTTTCTTGAGAGAATCTGTTCTCTTTTTGTATCAAAGATTGAGTTAAATAAATCATAATCCAGCTCAGACAATTGAAAGCCATGGCAAATATTACAGATGAAGAAGAGGAACATAAATATTGTTTAATGTCTACTCTTTATGCTTTCTCTATTCTGTCAAAATTAAGTGCAAGAGACAGAGCTCTTTTTAACAATGCTTTCAGGGAGCTGAGATGGTGACCCTCAAGTTGAAAGATAAAGATGATAGCTTTCGGCATTTAATTATTTTTCAAACCTAATAAATACATATTTATTAAATGTACAGGTGAATAACTATTATATTAAAAATTATGGAAAATTGCGGGTTCCCTTTAATTGTTACTAACAACATTTTTTGTTTGGTTTTATAGCTGATTAATTAATTGTATATTTTCTGTATATTGTTCAAATTAGCCTTGTTAATGTCTTCATTTACTTGTGTTTTGATGTAGCTTCACTCAGATGTCGATTCTGGCGATGGGAAGATCAAGTACATACTCTCAGGGGAAGGTGCTGGGACCATTTTTGTTATTGATGACAAATCAGGGAATATTCATGCGACCAAGACCCTGGACAGAGAAGAAAGGGCTCAATATACATTGATGGCTCAAGCTGTCGAAAGGGAGACGAATAAACCGCTGGAACCACCGTCAGAGTTCATTGTCAAGGTCCAAGATATAAATGATAATCCTCCAGAATTCTTGCATGAAAATTACCATGCAAATGTTCCAGAGATGTCCAATGTGGGTATGTTGATTTTCAAAGATACAATATGATTAGAATGCTATCACTATATTCATTAATTCTCCTGCAGTTAAACTTGTTCTCGGATTTGGGCAGTTCTTCCTGCCTGTGCTTCTGTGATTTCATGAATTTCACATACCTGTAGATTCTCACAATTTTAGGAGCATTATTTTTTTCTCTGTCTGGATCCTTCCATTGATCCTTCTTTGATGATACATGCATTATACATAAATGTGTGTTTGACATGAGGACACGGCTGGTTAGTTTAGAATTAGTTTGCTTGAGATTCAAATGCAAGCTTGGGTAGCCTCATGCACTTTATTTAATAGGCAATGCAGACAATTGTGGTCCTTAATTAATAATTAATACTTTTATATTACCATGAAATAATATGAAAATAATCATTATAAAGCAGTCTGGACGTAATTACCAGTCATCAACATCATCACTAACCAACACAAAGATAGGCCTCACAATATTTTTTTAATGGTTTCTCCATACCAAAATGTGGAAAAGAGAATTAGAATTCTGAAGACTCATTGTTTAATGTTTCAAATATTCTTTCCTAAAGACGTGGGAGGTTCAGTGTCCTCATTGACTGAAAATAATACAAAAATTAATTATTTAATTGTTAACAATGAATTACCCTTCAACACAAAGTCTATACTCTAGCTGATATTACACTTTTAATGGAATCATTTATGATGCAAATGCTTGCTCTCGGACAGCATACCACTCAGTATTGATATTATTATTGTATTGATTCCTATCATTTCAACTTCAAGTGCTTTAGCGAACCTTTTTGCCATTACCATTAAAAAAAAAAAAAAAAAAAAAAACCTTTTTAAGGGATAATTAACTTCCAATGTCCACTGGGGTCAATTCCATTACAAATTCTCCATTGATGTTCTAGAGAAATTTAGCTGAAAAATATGTCCCAGATGGACCATTTAAAAACCTAATCAAGTACCTTTCGGTCTCTTGTTGCATTGGGAAGTCATCAAATAAGGCCCTTTTTAAAAAATGTAAATCTAATCGAGATGAGATATTTTTTTTTATTTAAATACTCACCTAATGTCAATGAATGTCTTGTGGTTCAATTATAGACTATGGTAAAATCAATCTCTTGTTATATAGAAAATCCTTAAGCAAGTTTAATCATTGTAGTGCCATTGGGGATTTTGAAGTGAGCAAGTCCAAGCTGCTAAGTTGGTTTAGTGTGAAGCTGCTAATATTTGCTAATTAAAAAAAAAAAAAGTGCATTGGCTTAAATTAATTTTAATTAAAGGGTCACTACAAGTTCCAAAACTAGTACTGGTTACTGAAGTGGTTATGGTGCTAGAAAACTATGTTTAATTTATCCACATGATCCATTCAACTATTTGCACAGCAGTAGCACGCCATGTAATGATATGCAATGTAATTAGAGAATATAAGCGCTAGGATTTATGGAGATTCTGCTTCATTATGTCCCTGTTAACCATTTAAAATGCACTGAATTAAAATAGTTACCTTTTTAATTCAGAGGAGCTGATTAGATTAACTGTTATCTGGGCAATCAAATAGAGAAATAGAGATTAAAGGGGCACTATATGCACCAAAACAATTTTAGCTTAATGAATCAGTTTTGGTGTCTCAATCATGCCCCATGCAGTCTCATTGTTCAATTCCCTGCCATTTGGGAGTTAAATCACATTGTTTATACAGCAATAGTCACACCTCCCTGCATGTTACTTGCACAGCCTTACAAGACACTTCTTGCAAAGAGAGATCTAAGTTTTAACCCCTTAAGGACACAACTTCTGGAATAAAAGGGAATCATGACGGAATATTTCCGTCATGTGTCATTAAAGGGTTAAACTTCCTTTGTTGAATATTCTGTTTAATTTAGAATTGACTATCTCTCGCAGAAGCCTCCTATATGTGAATAAAGCACAATTTACAGAGTAGGAGATTTAAAAAAAATCTAAAGCAAGTTAACATCTGATTGAATATGAAAATAAAATTAATGCAGGCTGCTTCATTAAGCTAATCTTGTTTTGATGTTTATAGTATCCTTTAAAGCATGGCCAAATCCTCTTACACCTCAGTGCTTACAGTATGTACTGCATCTCATTCTAATCATAGCTGGGTTGCAATGTGTGCACGCATTATGCATATATTTGGTGTGATAAAGATGTAGTGAAATCCCCTAATAATGATGTCTGCAGCTCTGAGAAAGGACTAAGAGTGCCCATGGAAAGCTGCTGTGTTTGTTAAAGGACCAATATAGTGCCAAGAAAACAAACTCGTTTTCCTGGCACTATAGTGTTAATAGGTCCCCCTCATCCTCATGGCCCCCCTCCCGCCGGGCTCTAAGGGCAGGAAGGGGTTAAACACTTACCTTTCTCCAGCGCCAGACTATCCTCGGCGGTGGGGACTATCCGCCTTCTTTCCCCGTCATCGGCTGAATGCGCATGCATGGCAAGAGCCACGCGCGCATTCAGTCAGTCCATAGGAAAGCATTCTCAATGCTTTCCTATGGATGCTGGTGTCTTCTCACTGTGAAAATCACAGTGAGAAGCGCGGAAGCGCCTCTAGCGGCTGTCAATGAGACAGCCACTAGAGGCTGGATTAACCCATATGTAAACATAGCAGTTTCTGCTATGTTTACAGCAAGCAGGGTTAACCCTAGATGGACCTGGCACCCAGACCACTTAATTAAGCAGAAGTGGTCTGGGTGCCTATAGTGGTCCTTTAAACTACGTGGATACAATTTGGCAAAAACTGGTGGCCTGGACTCATAGCACCCAACTACTATGACTTCTACAATAAATGATAGTTGTTATGGTACTTAGAGTGTACCTTAGGAAATTATAATTTTAAATCCCTCCTTTGACTGTGAAGGGTGTATGTATTTGAAAGATTTAGTCTATTCCTGCATTCCATCAAAAGCAGTTTCTTTTTATTAGGATATTATGACAGTGTGAGAGTGAAGAAAATGCCTCCGTATATATAACAAAGTAACTTAATATTTGAAAGAATGAAGATTAATCATTCAAAGCAAGTAGAACCCATACCTGTATTCATTGCTGGGGATTTGTGGGAACTAAAAACTAAAAACTCTTCTACACACTAGCTCAGATATACTACCACCATCACATTTTTTCCTATACCCAAACTTAATATAAGAGAACCACAAATAAAATATGGGTAGAGGTACTAAATTTGTGCAGATCCTGCACAACTACTTAGCTGATTACGCCCAGAAGAATTGCACAAATATATTCATTCTATATCATCACACAACAAACATTTCTTTTAGCTATTTTTTACATCAAACTAAATAATCGTTCAATATTGGTGATTTAAAAAAACATCAAAACCTTCTTAAATTCCCAAAACACCAATTCCTGGATATTCAAAAAACTCCAAGATACACGTATATGTAGCTTTTTTGGACGTAGAATCTTTTCCTTTTCCAAAGTTTTTAACTCCAAAAGCTTCCTTCACAAAAAAAATTTACGAAAAAAAGAAAAAAAAAGAAAAAACAAGCAAAAAATAAAAACAGTTTTGAAATCTCACAACTACCTTACATTTTTGGAGGAGACATCATTTGAGACCTTCATTCAGAAATCATACATTTTGTCACATGCATGTGTTTCAAAATCTGCAGAAAATCGGCACCAATTAATTAGTACCTTATACATCAAAGCACAGACATCATTACCATTTTCAAACCTTGTTCTGTAACACCAAGTACCGAACTCTTATTGTACATATTTTAAATTGCTTTATTGCATTAATTACATCTCTAAGTAACCTCTTGCCGTGTAATGTAATCTTGAAGTAGCTACTTGGATTTTTAAAATGGTACAATAGCCGTAATCACAGCTAGACTGGCATATATTATTTGGGGATTTTAAAATGCTCATGCAAAATGTTCACAATTAATTAGACACAAAATGCTGATTTTGTGTGTCTTTATGAATAACTCATTAAAGCAGTGCGAGCTCTTTATACTATCGCTAAAGTTAATGTTAACCACGATGATGTACGTATTCATCATTTCTTGTATGTATTCTACAGGTACATCCGTTATTCAGGTAACAGCTTCAGATGCAGATGATCCTACGTATGGAAACAGCGCCAAGCTTGTGTACAGTATTTTGGAAGGCCAACCATATTTTTCAGTGGAAGCACAAACAGGTACTTTATTTTGATGAAGAATGTCTAGGTCAAAACTGCAGTCCAAGGCTGGTTTCTACTCACTGGTCCTTTTGGATCTCGGACAATGCTTTTTTTTTTTTTTTTTTTTTTTTAGTGTGTTTAAAACATTATCCATTGTTACATTGGGTATCTCCAGAAATGCAGTATGGAGTCTGAAACACTATGCTTATTTGCATATCTAGCAGGGAACTTTGGGATAGTTGTGTAAATGTGATTTCTTGAGTGTTTCTGTGCCCCAGAAGGGCTTCTCAAAGTCCAACTTGAGATATGCAGGTAATGCATAAGATTAATTTTTCTATTTGCACTGTTACTTTTTTTGTGTGTTTGATTTCACCACTATCTTTTCGGTACCTGGCTATATCATCTTAGTCTTTACAGCTACCATTGTTGACCTGGTAACATTTTTACCATATTGTGTTTACGTCAAACTTGAAAATGTAGGAACATTGTTAGATTGCTTACAGTGGCTTTAACACAGTTGTCATAAAATGTATCTTTTCTATGTGTTAAAAGTTGAATGCGGAGACCCTGGAGCATTGCCTGCCATGAGTTTGTCTTTGCACTGATGTATTTAAAAAATAACAAGATACTTTTTGTAAAACACATCATGATTATGAAATATATATAGAATTTACAAGTAAGAGAAAAGACTTTAAGTGGATTTAATATTAGTAGGAGTACAAATGGCACACCAAAGATTAATTAAAATGGCATTAATAGCTAGTCACCATCTGTAAAATGTCAGATTCCATGGCTATAAAATCTCTCGAATTTGCAAATCAAGACACATTGTTTCAAATTATTATTAAAGGAATACCATAGTGCCAGGAATACAAACATGTTTTCCTGACACTATAGTGTTACACTAACTATTTAGCTCCTCTGCTCCCCTCCAATTGCAGTAAAAAGATTTTTAAACATACTTTTTCCCCATGGGCTAGCCCCGCCTCCATGGTTGAGATCATCAATCTAGATCAGTGATGGCGAACCTTTTTGAGCCCGAGTGCCCAAACCGCAATACATGCCAACTTTTTTTTTCTTAAAGTGCCAACACGGCAATTGCGTGTGAGTGTGTGGGGTGTGTGTGTGTGTGTGTGTGTATGGGGGGGGGGGGGGTGCGTGTGTGTGGGGTGTGTGTGTGTGGGTGTTGTATGTGAGGGGTGCTGTGTGTGTGTATGAGGGGTGCTGTGTGTGTGTATGAGGGATGCTGTGTAAGTGTGTGTGGGGTGCTGTGTAAGTGTGTGTGGGGTGCTGTGTGTGTGTGTGTGGGGTGCTGTGTGTGTGTGTGGGGGGTGCTGTGTGTGTGGGGGGGGGGTGCTGTGTGTGTGGGGGGGTGATGTGTGTGTGTGGGGGGTGCTGTGTGTGTGGGGTGCTGTGTGGGTGTGTGTGTGTGGGGGGGTGCTGTGTGTGTGTGTGTGGGGGGGTGCTGTGTGTGTGTGTGTGTGTGAGGGGGGTGCTGTGTGTGTGTGAGGGGGGTGCTGTGTGTGTGTGAGGGGGGTGCTGTGTGTGTGTGGGGGGGTGTGCTGTGTGTGTGAGAGGGGTGCTGTATGCGTGTGTGAGAGGGGTGCTGTGCTGTGTGGGGGGTGGGGGTACTGTGTGGGGGGTAGGGATACTGCTGGCGGGGTATGGGTACTGCTGTGGGGGGTAGGGATACTGTGTGTGGGGGGTAGGGATACTGTGTGGGGGGGTAGGGGTACTGTGTGTGGGGGGTAGGGGTACTGCTGGGAAGTAGGGGTACTGCTGAGGGGTAGGGGTACTGTGTGGGGGGTAGGGGTACTGCGTGGGGAGTAGGGGTACTGCTGAGGGGTAGGGGTACTGCGTGGGGGGTAGGGGTACTGCTGAGGGGTAGGGGTACTGTGTGGGGGGGTAGGGGTACTGCGTGGGGGGATAGGGGTACTGCGTGGGGGGGTAGGGGTACTGCGTGGGGGGTAGGGATACTGCTGGGGGGTGTAGGGGTGCTGTGGGGGGTATGGGTACTGTGTGTGTGGGTAGGGGTACTGTGTGTGGGGGGATAGGGGTACTGTGTGTGGGGGGTAGGGGTGCTGTGTGTGGGGGGGTAGGGGTACTGCTGGGGGTGGTAGGGGTACTGCTGGCGGTGGTAGGGGTGCTGGGGGGTAGGGGTGCTGGGGAGATAGGGTGGTGCTGGGGAGATAGGGGTGGTGCTGTGGGGGGTAAGGGTACTTCTGGGGTGGTGGGGTGGTGCTGTGGGGGGTAGGGGTTGGTGCTGGGGAGATGGGGTGGTGCTGTGGGGGGTAAGGGTACTTCTGGGGGGTAGGGTGCTGCTGGGGGGGTGGGGTGGTGCTGTGGGGGGTAGGGGTGGTGCTGGGGAGATAGGGGTGGTGCTGTGGGGGTAAGGGTACTTCTGGGGGGGTAGGGTGCTGCTGGGGGGTGGGGTGGTGCTGTGGGGGGTAGGGGGGGTGCTGGGGAGATGGGGTGGTGCTGTGGGGGGTAAGGGTACTTCTGGGGGGGTAGGGTGCTGCTGGGGGGGTGGGGTGGTGCTGTGGGGGGTAAGGGTACTTCTGGGGGGGGTAGGGTGCTGCTGGGGGGTGGGGTGGTGCTGTGGGGGGTAGGGGTGGTGCTGGGGAGATAGGGGTGGTACTTCTGAGGGGGTAGAGTGCTGCTGGGGGGTGGGGTGGTGCTGTGGGGGGTAGGGGTGGTGCTGGGGAGATAGGGGTTGGTGCTGTGGGGGGTAAGGGTACTTCTGGGGGGGTAGGGTGGTGCTGTGGGGGTAGGGGTGGTGCTGGGGAGATAGGGGTGGTGCTGGGGAGATATGGGTGGTGCTGTGGGGGGTAAGGGTACTTCTGGGGGGGTAGGGTGCTGCTGGGGGGTGGGCTGGTGCTGGGGAGATAGGGGTGGTGCTGGGGGGGTAAGGGTACTTCTGGAGGGGTAGGGGTGCTGTGTGTCAGTATCCCCCTCCCCCTCCCTCCCTCCTTCTTACCTTTAATGAAGTGGGGGGGGGACACAGCCATCCCTGGTGGTCCGGTGGTGGCAGGCAGTGCTTCCGTGTCGGGAGGCAGGGGGAGGGATCTGTGATGCTGATCCCCTGTCCTCCCGCGCGATGCTGTGTGGAGCCATGGTAACGCTCGGCAATGCTCCACAAAGCATCGCGCGGGAGGACAGGGGATCAGCATCACAGATCCCTCCCCCTGCCTCCCGACACGGAAGCAGAGTAGGCGCCTGCCGTTTCGGGCAGGCAGGTGCCTACTCTGCAGTGATGGCGGACCTGTGGCCGCGTGCCCACAGAGAGGGCCCGGCGTTCCACCTGTGGCATGCGTGCCATAGGTTCGCCATCACTGATCTAGATGATCTTAGCAAATCCAATGCATTCCTATAGGCTACTGCATATGTGTGACAAAACACCGCGCTGCACCAATCAGCATCTCCTCATAGAGATGCATTTAATCAATGCAACTCTATGGGGAGCATTTAGCCTCTCCATGCAGAGCGTGGAGATGCTGAATGGAGGTGCTGCACACTGTGCACACTGTGCAGCACTGACCCAGCAACATTACTAGCCAGCAATGTAAACACTGCCTTTTCTCTGGAAGACTAAGACTGTAGGGACTGACTATAGATGTTAAGCTGTAGTGGTTCTGGTGACTATAGTGTGTCTTAAACATGTATTATATAAATTTAACCCCTTAAGGACACATGACATGCGTGACATGTCATGATCCCCTTTTATTCCAGAAGTTTGGTCCTTAAGGGGATAAAGATTGATATCCATTTTTGTGTGATCGAGATTATTTCCCTACTCAGTTGACTCAGTGAAATCTGTAAGGCCAGATTGAACATTTAATCAAGCTGCCAAACTTCACTTTAGGAGAAGCAGCATGAATCTTTCTGGCATTATCAGAGAGAGAAAATAAGCAAATTATGCAGAAAATCCATTTTTTTTTTAAATTATGGCTTCCTTGATTTTCATTTAAACCGAGAACCAACTCACCTCTCAGGAAATGCATGACCTCTTATAGCTGTATATGGGAGAATTAGTGAGCGCACACACATATATATGAACAAACTCACAAATATATGAATCAGTGGACAACCCCTTGCTTATGTTCAATTCAAGCATGATCCATATAACCTTTCATTGGTGTGTCATTTTTCATTCTATTTCACAAGTGTTAATTTTTTTTTTATTTTAATGAATGGGGATATACATTGTACTTGAATGAATGCCACGCTCCTCCTAAAAAATAATCTAGACCAACTTTAATGTACAATTAAAAAAAAAAAAATGTTCAAATAAAAGAAACGTGTTTATGATATATGTCACGTTTTATTGTAGATATATTGCAATTAATAAGGTAAATAAATGTAAAACCCAAAACGATAAGTAAAGATGTACTTTTATAAAACATAAAAAAAGTGTAAATAAAATAAATGTAACACGTGCTACTATGTTAAATTTACAGTAATACTATGCAGGCAATATTAGTAACACATAGAAAACCAAATATGAGAATTTACCCTACAAGTAGAGAGGAAGAAATTGAATATACAATTGAGAAGATGAGTAATTTTATTAGGAAATCAAATATTTGAAAACTATATGCTAAATATTTTGCCTTTTAATTATTTTGAATTGACTTTGAGATTATATAATAGATTTAATGAGCAAATGCCTGGGGTAAACTCTTAGATATTCCAGTGATATTGGACTATACAATTCAATAATACTGGCATTTTAAAGTTTTGTGTAACGAGCATTAATTAACGGATGAATGTACATTTTTCCATTTTTTACAAGTATTTTAAAAGGGGTGTTAACATTGAGATTGTATAATCCTATGCTGCAGCTCATCTAAGCTCCCAACTGATTGTTGTAGAGCAGGGGTGCCCTCAAGGTAGATCCCCAAATTTTGGAGAACTACAACTGCCTTGATGCTTTGCACACCTTTGGAATGCTTGTAGAATGGCAAAGCATCATGGAAGCTGTAGTTTTAAAATATTTGGGGATCTACCTTTTGGTGACCCTTGTTGTAGGGCATTTTTTGGACAGAGATAAATGTTAGTGTTAGTAGATACATCTCTTTGTAATCTGCTAAGGTAGGTCGACTGGTTGGGGTCACTTTTTACATTGTAGATCTAAGATATTTTTACAAATTCTTTTGTGGTAGCTTAATATTTCACAATTTATTTAAGAAGCTCTGGAATGCCGTTCCGGTAACAGATTTTTTTTGTCATCTGCAAAAATGCCATAACTCCTCTTCTCGACCATCTGTGAATTTTTTCAGTGTCATATGGCGTGACCAGTTAATTAATTTTCTCCATATTCCTTTTTATGATACCAATGCAGCAGGTGTGAAACGAAGAAATATGCCTTAGAATACACACCTAGTTTGGACGGCTCTCTTATTGTAACAAAAGGATTAAACAGAAATAAAAAATTAAATAGATCTTTGGAAATGTAATTTTATTATTTCTTATCAAAGTAACAAATACAGCATGTATAATCCTTTTTTTTATTGATTTTAATCATTTTTGCAATTAAACTTATACCGGATATCTTTTCTGTCTTATTGGACTAATAACAAGATAGTTGGATTAGTCCCATTTCATAGTAATTCTCGTATTACTTTTGGTAAAGTCTGTTGCTATGGTGATCAGTCCTTACAATAATAATAAGAAGTGACACTTCATTTTGTAAGTGTAATGACACACAATTATGCAGCCTGTACTACAGAAAAAGACTTACTAAAAGGCTAAAAGCTGACCTCCTGGAATACTTGGTAGATGCAGTTGTATTGTATTTGTGGTAGTGGATGTGCTATTTAGATCCAAATAAACCGCTTGTTCTTTAAATAAACATCCCATAGTTAATTGAACTACAATATTAAAGAAGTGTCTTGATTTGTTGCATGTATTTCACCTGAGAATGGTAACCTTTTGAGAGTCCTGTACCAAAGGGGTATGTGTCTGTATGTAGTGTTGAAGATTAAATGCAGGGTTGTATGCGTGTGAAATGTTTGGACTTTGAAAGCTGAGATGCATACACATATAAATTGCCACACACACACATATATATATATATATATATACAGACACGCACTGACACATATACACAGACACATGTACAGATACAAACACTGGTACACATACAGATACATAGGTACAGACATTAGGGTACACAGGCACAAACAGACATACATACAGATACACAGACGCACAGATAAGCATGCAGATACACAGAAACACACACTAACACACACATACACACATACAGAGACTCACTGACACATACAGACACACACTGATACAAATGCAGATGCACAGACACATAAATACCCACAATGACACTCATACAGATACAAATACTGACACACATAAATACATAGGGGCACAAATTGACACAAAGATAACATACACACAGATAACATGAATACAGATTATATTGCATATTTTCAGCTACCACCCTGTTTCCATACCTTTTTGATACAGGATAGTGGCTTCCTGGGATCCGGTGGTGCCTGGCTGAGTTTGATGGGAGTCTGATCCAGGCTTTCCGTCTCCCTCCTCTATCTCCCACATGGCTTGTTGGTAAGCTGGGAGGAAGTCACTTGTACTCACTTTCTCCCAGCACTGTGGCATTACACATGGCAGCCTGAGGATGATGCAGATGTTGTGCGTCGGACTTTAGTGACCATCATAAATTTAGGTGTGTGATAGTGCCACACAGAGAGAGTAGCTGGGCGGTGGGCCCCCTTCCTCATCCAAAGTTCCTGACTGCTCAGTCTGTCCCTGAGCTGGTGTTATACATGAGTGCAAAAGTTGATCTTTGGGACTGTATAAGCTGTGTGTGGTGTTGTTTATGTGTGTAGGATGTTTGTAATATAGTGTGTGTTATGTTATGTATGTTGGCTGTTTGTGGCATTATGTGCATGCATGTGGATTGTGTGTGGTGTGCATGTGTGTGGCCTGTTTGTGACATTGTCGGTGAGGAGGCTGCAAGTAAGGTTGCGTGTATATGTGTTTGTGTGTACATGAACTGTCTGTATTGTTATGTGTGTTATCTGTGAATAGGATGTTTTAAATGTTGTGTATGTGTGTACAATGTTTGCACTGTTTTGTATATGTGAGCTTTTTGTTGTTGAACTCTTTAATAAAAGTGTTTTTAATGAAAAATATGTCATTTACAACAGTGTTAAAGTTTCTTACATCCTCTTTTTTGTTGCCTACCTCTGGCCAGGGACAAGGCATACATCAAGAGTGATGATAGTGGTCCAGTGGGTGGAGGCTGTGATATGTAGACCACTTATACCTCTCTCTCCAGCCTTTTACTATTCAGTGAGCCAGAGTGTTGCCACAGTTACTCACATAACTCAACAATCCCTGCTAGCTGGTGATTTGTTGGCTTTACATACTACAAGCTCCATTGCACTTGCTAATGAGTGCTCCAAACTAGACGGACAGGTCCTCTGATTTTCCCATCAAGGTAATTTATGTCTGATAGGGATGTGCATGGGCAAAAAAATTCAATTTGGTTTGGAAATTCGGGTAAGTAAAAAAATGTGTCAATTCGGCACTTCGGCAATTCAGTTCAGTTCGGCACTTCGGCAATTCGGAACTGTGGCAATTTTGGACTTTGGCAATTCAGAACTTCGGTAGGGCACCGTCCGGAATCACATGTTTAATGTCTGGCAGCCTTTTATGCCATGGATTGCTGACCTTTGTGCTAAACTGTTCAGAGGCAAATCATTATGCAAAAGTACTTCTAATACTCATATATAAGACATTCCGTATGTAGACGAAGGGTTGCACTGCTGGGTTCTAGGTGTAAGCGTGTTTCTCCAGGCAGGATACTGCTGCATTTCTTTCTCTGTTTCAATTTTAATGTATAAAAAGTGGGTGAAATGTCCATCCTGGCATATCTATTTTATTTAACTTTATTTTTCCGATATGAATCAAATTTATAATTGAAAATTTGTTCCTGTTTTCTAAAATTTACTTTTATATCCATGTTCCTCATCCAGGAATTATCCGAACAGCTCTTCCTAACATGGACAGAGAAGCCAAGGAGGAATATCATGTTGTGATTCAAGCAAAAGATATGGGAGGACATATGGGAGGTCTCTCAGGGACAACAAAAGTGACAATAACATTAACAGACGTCAATGATAACCCACCAAAGTTTCCGCAAAGTATGTATCATCTCCATATCTTATCATTGTGGATTCTACCATTGCTAGAGAACAGTGTTTTTTTCTTTGTGTAGAACTTTAGGGTGTTGCTTGCATGTGTCCAAATGTAAGGCACGATGAGCATAAGTACAAACTGTGGTTGTGTAAAGTTAAAAGTGTGAGGACATTTAGATAGAGATATCTCACCTTACCCCCACTAGTACCCTTTGGTGTCTCTCCGTAACTTCCTCATCACCTTTTGGGTTTCTCCTTGCCCACGCTCCCACTTTTGTACTTCTTTATCTACCTTATCTACCTCACCCAAATTACCTCTTTTATAGTGTCTTGTATGTTTCCTCGTGTAGCCTGGTAGAGTATATCTTCATGTTCCTCTTTCTGGTCTGCCTTCCTATGAAGTGAGTGAAGAGAGGGTAGGATATGATTTTAGTTCATGTCCGCTCTCCTCACCCACAGTGAGACTCGGAGGGCTCAAACCAGGTAGAGGGACATGAAGATTCTCAGCTGTGTACCTGCTCTCCACACTACTATGTGTGGAAGGAAAGGAAAGGAAATGGAGCTACCCCATCTCCCATGCCACAGTGACCTCCCCCATTGTGTGCCAAGCAGTTACACAAACTGGTAAACACGTGTGCAACAAATGGAAACTTAATTTTATACTGTTAGCTTTTTGGTCTGCGTGAACTGTTTTCTGAGCTGGAACATTTAACTTACAAAACAACTTTGTGGGTTAAAGGAAAACTTATAATGTTTAGTATAAACGATTGCATGTATTATACATCTGCATTTTATATTGTAATCCATACCCATAAGTAAATAAACCTTTTCTTTTAATTTCCTGGCTCACCCTTGCTTCATGGGGACTGCCATCCTAAAATCCACTATGGTCAGAAACAACAATTGTCCAACCAAAGATTTTGCAGGTAAAAAGTAGGGTTAGTGTATTTCACAAATCATGATACCAAAGTAAGAGCACCAAGCATTGCAAAAATATATCCTGAACTTGTTTTTAGCCATTTAATTTGCATGGTCTTTGGTCAGATAAGAGGTGCTTCTGACCAAAGAGGACTTCAAAATGTTCTCCACCAGGATCAAGAATAAACCAGACAGTATATTATATATGACACTGTACAAATACAGTAATGCAATTAAACCCCCATTTTTGGCCTAGATTAGATGTTTAAAAAATAATAACATTCTGTGAGCTTTGAAATTGTTGTTTAGTGAATGAATGAGTGCACGGAATCTTAAATCTTGTATGAATTGGCCCCAGCAACACCCGTATAATGTATGCATGTTCAGGTGAGTGCAGCCCTCTTGGTTTCATATATATAAAACACATACAAGCACGCATTAGAAGAAATATTACAGAGAGTACAATACACAGAATATTTTATTTTAAACAATAATAAATAAAAATTTCAATTATCTATTAAGGGGTTTTGACTAAGGCATGTACAAGCAAAATAGACACATGCAGGAACAGTAGAAGCCAATCTGGTACTTTGTCTATCTACCTCTGGCTTTGACAGCTCCAAGGCCAGTATGTAATGTACGTAACACCCCTTCCTCTGCCTTTTGTTTCGACAACTCTTCCCCATCCGTGGACCTAATGTTCCTTATTGTATCAAATTTCAAAGCCTGTCTCCTCCACTCTCTATAGCCCACCCCTATCTCCCTAGAAAAATGTGTCATCCCCTTCATTTCTTTGCCGCTATTTTAAAATGCAACAGTAATTTATTTTTTATTTGCTTTGAAATACAATTTCGGAAAGCACATTAATGTCAGAGAGTGAAAAACCTGATATCTTTTTTAGGAATTAATATATGCAGCGATTTGTATATTTAAGGCAAATATCCTACTGGTGCTTTCTATTGAGTATACAGAGCAGTTAAGGTAAAATATCATTCCTCTGCATAATTACATTGCACCCCTACTGTTCTGAGCCCCGAGTATTATCATACATTCTAAAATGTACTGAGCTATTCAGCAGAACATACATTTTAATCAGTATTATTACCATATATGTAAATACTGCCTATTGTTGTGTCTGTGTTGGAATGCTCCCAGCATGCATTGCGTTATGAGTACCGGGAATAAAGCCAACCATACTGGCAACCACAATAAGGATTATGTATGCTGGGAAGAGCTTAATTTGAAGAACAAAGCAGTGTTAAGCCAAAAACATTTGGTGGATCCATATAGAACTTTAGTCTATAGTAGTGTCACTCCGTGGAAAAGTGTACATCCAAATGGTCATATTTCTCATGGAGCAGTCCTGATTTTTAATCTGGGTGTCACTGTCCCACTTTACACTTTGGGGCTAACAATCTGCATGTCAGCCTTACGTTGTTCGAACAACTGATAATCCCAACAAAAGCGCCCCGACATGACCCAGCACGACTCATGCTATATGTAAATGGTATGAGAATATTCGTATTACAAAGTGCAAGGTTTATCTAGAATAGAATAAAATGATAACAACAAATGTTAATGAAATTTACTTTATTAACTTATATAAAAATAAAACAGACCAAAAAAAAAAGGAATGCACTGTAAAGGAGAAATAACAAGTGGTCAAAAAAGGTTTTGAATTGAATCCACTTTAATAACATCATCATGGATTTCAATATGCAAATTAATGGTTTTGCTCTTAATAGTTAATTTGTGCATCATGTAAATGGTGATGTTACTAAAGCGAGAAAACTCTTATATGGATTGCAAACAAAATAACAAAACCCACATTTTATATCCAGGTGCATACCCCATGTCAATATCAGAGGCCGCTGTTCCTGGTGAAGAGGTGGGAAGGTTAAAAGCCAAAGACCCCGATATAGGAGAAAATGGCTTAATAAAGTACCACATTCTAGATGGGGATGGCGCAGAGATGTTTGAAATTACCACGGATTATCAAACGCAAGAAGGTGTTGTAAAACTTAAAAAGGTAAATTAATCTCACCATCACTGGGGAAACTATGAATTAACATTGAATTTACATATTTTTTAAAATCTCATGTGAAATGTAGACAGATCAGATTACCATCAAATAACTTTTAAGAGAGAAAACTACAAATCTTGCATGCATTGTGGTTGTAAAAGAAAGTCTGATAATTATATGACTAAAGTAATATATAAAAGTGTTACTGCTACATACCCATATGATTATGATATCATTGTTAGATTAACACTTAAAGTACTCTAAGTAACATAACCACTACTCTAGTACTTATGGCTCCAGGAGTGCTTTGGGCACATTCTGATTCTGCTCTTCCAGTCTGAGAGGCTCCTAGTAGAAGCTTCCATTAGCTATCCTAAGCTAAGCCTTGAATTGCGGGGCCAATTTATTGGCTGAGAGCGTCAGCCGATCTCTCTCAGTCAACGAGCTAACCCTGCAGCACCAGGCCTAGCTCAGACAGGGAGCTTCTGGTTTTCTGAGAAGTGTAGAATGGCATTTAGCAAATCTCAAGCCATTCTAAACCATTCTTTAACATTTTGGTAAAACAAAACAAAGCAGTCTAGATGAAAGCATGTGTTTCAGTCTACACCCATTTGTTGGCAATTTCTTCTACATGTATGGATTAGTTATGAATAGCTATATGAAATTGACATTGTTATCTACATGTTTTATCCATGTGCTTTATAGCAAGACATCAAATGGCACTAAAACACATTTTTTTGTGTAACTGGAGACATAGCTGCTCAGGAATGTTTTATGACTTCATGACCACCGAGAAAGTCTTTTATAAAATCATTGAAGTTATTTTTATTTACACCTACTAATTTGATATATTTCAGACTTTTGCATTTGGTTTCAAACAAATCATGATTTGCCTGAATTTTGGGTGATCAGCAATTAATCCACAACTTCGAAATAGCATATGGACATATCACAAAACAAACAAAAAGGGGCAATTGTTGGGGAATTGGTGGGACAGCGTGATGTCCCCCCCATTATTGTTTTAATTGTCCTCAACCGCTGCTGATGGGTGCGACACGGGGAACAATAGCAAGTCATCCCAATCTTATTTTTTTCAATTGTGCCACCATCCACTGGCAACAGTGGGCACAGAGGGACCAATGCCAGATATGACAGACAGGCATTTTGATCAGTGACAGCTATTTGACCAGTAACAGGTATTTTACTGGATTTCATTATAGTATTCTGATGCTCCCTGCTCACTGTAGCTCTACATAGATGCATTTTCTTGACATTTTGGTTTGTCTTAATTGTTTTTTCCTGAAATGACCACATGCATTAACGTTATTCCACCCAAAATGTCACGTAGATGAATTTCAGTTCAATTCAGCCTAACTGATTTTTTTTTCCATGCACAAGTCTATACTATAGCTTAAATTAGTTTTAGAATATTTACTGTAGTTTTATTGCTGTGAACTTCTCTTAGATTTTTAAACAAATTGTAATGTCCTAAAAGGAGAACCATTACAACTCATTGTTTCTTCATTGCAAAGGCTGTGTAATGGCCCTTCATGCCATTCTCTTTGCATTATAACCAGCACTAAAGAGCTGCAATGTTTATTGTGTTTAGAATGCTCCTCCAAAAAGAGAGACATCACATTTAAAAATAATTAGATGATTGAGTGTATCTCCTAAAGCAGGAATCAAAGAAGATATACAATTCAGTTTGTCTAACATATTTTTATTATTTCTGCCACAGGTGGTTGATTACGAAACTAAAAAATTCTACAATATGAAGGTGGAAGCTACCAATATCCACATTGATTCCCGATTCATGAGTAGAGGACTATTTAAAGACACAGCCACTGTGAAGATATCAGTAGAAGATGCAGATGAGCCACCAATATTTTTGGAACCTAGTTATGTTTTGGAAGTATTTGAGAATGAACCACCAGAAACAATAGTTGGTAGAGTTCACGCTAAAGACCCAGATGCTGCAAACAGCCCTATAAGGTAACATTTTCATTATTATTTATTATTTTCATCATTAGGCATACCCATTAAAATTGTTTCTATGAAAAAACATACAAATATGCATGTTAAAAGATCAAAAATATATAGTTTAACATCTGTTTCCCATGCAGAGTAGAGTAGAACAGGGATAGGTAACCTTCAGCACCCAAAATGATTTGGTCTACTTCTCCCCTGATGCTTTGCCAGCATTATGCCTGTGCGATTATTAAGGGAGATGTAGCCCACAAGTTCTGGAGTGTCAAAGCTTGTCTACCTGAAACAATGCAAACAAAAAATAAACAAATGTAATACAAAAAATGATGTTATTTATGCATTAAAGTGTGAATTGTTGAGAATTCAAAGTACATTTCATATTGTAGGTCAAAATAACTGAACTGGAAAAATTATCCAAATCATATTTTTAATTCTGCTATTTTTGGCTAAAAAATATATTTTTTTTAAATGTGGTCATTCAACTTTCTAGTTAATAACTCCTTATTTGAATAATCAATTTAAAAGGTGTTAAAAAAACCTTATAAACCAGTTTTCTTTCAATGAAAGTGTAGCGGACCACCTGGTAACCCGACCGGTTACCTCCACTAATTCCCTTACTTCAGCCGAACAAGAACCAGGTAAAGTGTAAAAAGACCCATTTTCCGCCAGTCACTGGACGAAACACAGTTCTGGAGGTACAACAACACTTTATTTGCCACACTCGGCTTTTATGTAAAACCTCATGCAAGGGGTGTACACCACACAGCGACAATGTCCCCTCCCAGGGTCCCTCCCCTCCCAGGGGTCGTATTGCGGAAATGGAACTCCAGTCCCTTTGTCCCCTGTTACCACCATCCAACCACGAGGCTTCCCAATTCTGGGAATTCTTCTTCCCAGGATCCCCTTGGTCCCCTGTTTCCGCCCCCCAATTATAGGGTCCTCATCCCATGAGCCTCTGCACCTTGGAGTCACAGCGAGGGACATCTTCCCGCCCCCTTGACTCCCAGTTACAGAAAGCCCGCCAAACCAGCCATTGTCCCCAAAGGATGCCCACATCAATCCCAGGGATCCCCATAACGTTACCTGCCTCCGTTCACGGGGTCCCTGTGTGAAACCATGCAAGGGAAGCATCTCCTTCCGGGTTACGAATGCTCCCCGGGGTGGTGTTCGCTTATATAAACAGCAGCCACCCAAGGGAGCACTCATTGATTACTTCCCTTGCGGTTTCACACTTATTTTGCGAGTTATTAATGTTCTAATTGATTGGTGTGAACATTCCAATAGGTACTAGGGAGGTCCTCGTTCAGGAACCGAATGAGGTGAGACACCATCTGCGAATGCTCGCCCTGGTTGGCGTTCGTCTATATGAAATGGCGGTCCCCCAGGGGCACCACGCGCCGATGGCTTCTCTGGTGGTTTGTGGTTTGACATCTTGTTGCGAAGTATGAACATTTTAGTCGACGTTCTTAGTGGTTCATTGGGGTGGTCACCATTCGGGAGACAAATGGATTCCCTTCATGGAAGCACTCCCAAACGGGAAGCAGGCACAGCACATGAATATACAGGCAACACACATACTAAAGCAGGGCAAAACCCACGAATAGCGGTGGTCCCACCACAGATATTAACTAAATTCTGATTATATTATAGAGAATAAGTACATTGGGACAGGGATGTTCCTAATATGTAATGCTTCATTTCAGGGGTATTATCCAACAATTGATTGGTAAACAAATGAAAAGCAGATATAAGTTTTTTTATATTTAACATGAGTTTTACATGCTGTAGAAGCACCACTTACTGTTCTTTGGAACATTCTGCATAAAAATATACCTTAATTATTATTTTTACCGTATAAAGTAGATCATATGTCTATTTAATATAGATAATAAAATCTTAATTCAGAAAAGGTTCCAGAAAATTAAAAGCAAAAAATAATATTTATACATTTTGCCACACCAACAAGCAACTAGTTACTGCAATGCATTCTGGGATTATGAATTATTAGCTAATTGTATGTGTGTTTACATACCTTTCTGTACGATAAAACATTTTTTAATGTATCGAGTCAATATGCGGTTACACGTACAACTAGTTAGGTGAAAATAATATGTTGATCTACCTCTATGTGTACCATAAATTGTGCTCACTTTAAACTAAAACAAGTGCTTCATAATATAACATATAATATTATTATTAAATCTAACAATGTGTATAGATGGTTATATTTTTGTGTTTCATGTTACTACGCAATGATCAGAACAACACATAACAACAGCTGCAAGCCAAAAACATAAATGCGTTAACGAACAAGCTACCGTTTAGAATCAATGACTAAACGCACAACCCCAAAGATCCTGTTTGTGCAGCAGAAAGTTTAAGTATTCGTCACTGCTGCTTTACAGAAAGAAATAGCAACTTTTCTGTACTGCAATAATATATCTGTGGTCTAGAGTACGATGCTGATGTTAAAAGCATCATTGGTCCACAAGGGGTTAAACACTGTCGCCACCATGAATAAATAAAATGCAGAACACCAGACATCAGGAAGATACTTATGCTGAAGATCTTCTGTCTCCGAAGTCATTGCATTTTGCACGGTACTTAAATCTTAAACCGCTTAGTAAATGTAAACACTCAGTCACAAGGTTGTTAAGCTGGTATCATTTAGTTAGGGCTTACAATGAAAATGAAAGGTATTTAATGTCCCATTGAGATTATGCAGGGCTGCCAACATGAACTGCATTACATTACATCCTTAAAATTGATGCTGTTAACCTCAGATCTGACATGCTAGACGGAGTGAGGGGTTATAGATTTGTGCACCTAACTCTTGTTTCACTAATGGATCCTTTGGTGTATCTGGAGCTTGTTTGGCTGCTTAGATATTGATAACCAAGGGCAGAGGTTGATTATCCAATTACATTCACTGATTCTCTAACCAATAAACCCATATGCGCTTTGTTTACAAATATCATTAAAAAAACATCGAACACAATACATTAACATCTTATTTCCTACAACACAACACACATGGTGTTTGCTAAACAGGCAAACACTCGACAGATCAAAATGAAATGAGCAGTAACTGATATATTAATATAATAACGTAAAAATGTGGGGGGTATGGAACAAGACTCCAAGATATGGTATTGCAAAAGGCTAATCTGTGGTAATAACTACCTTTAGATATGGATCTAGATATACTAACTAGATAGAGATAGAGAGAGAGATACACACATATCTTTATTTATACACATGCATGCACAAACGTTTGTACACACACACACACATACACGTAGAAATTTAAGATCTATAGTGATCTAAGAATATTTGCTCTAACTGAAATGATCAACTCAAACACACTGTATAATTTATCCCGAGAATTTAGCTAAAATTAACCCTTGAGGACATGACCGTTTTTAATGCCAAAGTGATGACTTTGTAATTACATCACAACCCATTTGTTTTTTGTTTTAGTTTTTTGAAAAAAAAATAAAAATTATTTTAACTGAATTTGCTTCACCATTTAAATGCAGTTTTGTTACCTACAAAAATTTGCTGAATGTCTACATAGTGTGGCTGATTTGGCTATTCACAAACAGCTGATTTTCAACCACATTCAGGGCTGGCGATACCATAAGGCAGCACAGGCGTCTGCCTTAGGGCACACCAGCCCAAGGGGTGCAAAGATGTCTGGGTGACAGAGGACCCTGTTCCCGCTGGTCATTCTTTGTAAACCTGTCCAATGCCCATATGATTAATTCACCCAGCCGTTGTTCTCTGGTGCCGGCCGCGTAAGTGGAAAAAAAAGTATGTAGCCTCAAAGCTGATGGAAGCAGTGAGGACTGGGACACATTACGTCATATCCTCGTGGCCAAGAGAGAGAGAAGGGCAACTTCAACTGGGGAGCAAGTCCAGTCATGTTCAACAATTATAAGAAACAATGTGTGTGTGTGTGTGTATATGAGCCAGTGAGTGAGCGTGTGTGTATGAGTCAGGGTATATGTATATATGAGCCAGTGTGTGTTTCTATATGAGCCACGGTGTGTTTGTGTATGAGCCATTGTGCATAAGAGCCAGTGTGTGTATGTGTGTGTAAGAGCAAGTGTGTGTGTGTAAGTCAGTGTGCGTGTAAGAGCCATTGAGTGTGTGTATGTCAATCTATGTATGTGTGTGTGTCTATGATCCAGTCACTGTGTGTTTATGTGTCAGCAAGTATGTGTGAGCCAGTGTGTGTATGTTTGTCTATGATCCAATGAGTTTGTATATGCCTATATTGATGAATATGGGTCATTGAACATTAAGAATATTTCCTTTCCTATACATTGATTTTACATTAAAGGGTAGAAATATATTCATAAGGAGAATAAAAGACTCAGAAGTATGAAAAGAATGACAAACAAGGGATACAATATGCAAAACGTGGAAAGAAGTTGGACAAAAGGGGCAAAAAGATCGGTATGATGTGCAAAAGGGGGGTTAATAGACACACAGATAGAGATTAATTTTGGTTGCAGCTAAATTAGTTTTCGCCTATATAGACAAAAATCCTTGCACCTGCCCTGACCACATTGCAAAGTTCCTTAATTTGATTAATCCAATGCCACCATACTGAGCAGGGTGATAAACTCCTCTTCCTTAGTCCTTCTGACTCTAAGTCACCTTTACATTACCTCCAACCCACGTTAAGCCTATGAAGACATATCACATATAAATCAACCCCCTTTCACACCCATATGTTACCTTACCTTTTTTATTTCTAAGAGCAGGGGAATTCTACAGCCATTTTGTACTATTTGGTTTTATTTCTGATGAGTTATTTTCAAATGAATATCATTGCTGCAAATAAATAATTAGGACAATATCAGGCCCATGTGTCTCAATGTGGACCTTAATGAGATTTCATCAGCTGAATGTAAGATAGTTTAGCTGAATAAAAATTAGAAAAAAAAAAACAGAAATAGCAAATTTGGAGTTCAGTGAATAGACGTCCCTTATGTTAGTTTCTGATGGGGGAAAACAAGTAATTCAGTGTCAACAGGCAACACGTATTTGTAACAGTTTTCCAGTGTGAAGAAAAGAGGTAAAAGTTTTCTTCTCTAGGGCACAGTGAACGTAGGACACCGAAGTTCAAAAGTTAGCAACAAAGCCTTTTATTTTATTTAATAAAAAGAAAAACAATACGTTTTGAACAGACTTAAAAATGAGCAACACAAGGTGGAGGCAGTTTTCAAAGTGCTACGTGATTGTACAAAGGAAATAGCTGATGATACAGCCATTTTCAATCAAAGGAGATCAAAACCAACCCTGTAGGACTATAATCATCAAAATATAAGAATGCCTTCATGTGCTATTAACCAATCAACAGTGGGAATTGCGTCCAACTACAATAAGACCTCAACAAGCTGTCGGCCTTCAGGCTGTATGTTGAGGGCCCAGTATCCCTGAATGTGAAGTTTTTTTCACTGCATATCCATCACTGACTATTATATAATCCTTATCATTTTAAATATTATATCACAAGGAGTGACAGATTAGCCTTCTGTGGTCAAAAACAAACTAGAATTTCAGGAGAATAAAAACATTACTCCTAACAGTTCTAGATCCAGCTGGACCATCCTCATTTTGGGGTCTTGTTCCAATGTTGCATATTAGTTTTCTGGTGTTCTGCATCTGAAGACCAGGGACTGTCCCAAACATGTGTAATGCAAGTGCATCATTAGAAATGCTTGCACTGTGCTGAATGGAGTGAGGGCACTAGCTCAATTCATCAGTGCTCTGTGCTTGGTCTGCCCTGAAGAGAGCTAGTCATGGTGGCAGTGAGAAAGAGCCCCTTCTCTGGGCAAACTCATACCCTTTCCAGGGACCACCAATTTTAGGATTGTCAGTCACACAAGTGACAACCATGGCATGTCTTCATAGATGCCACAGTCCCAACTTTATACCTACAACGTTTTAGATTTATGAACTAGCCCAAAACAGAAACTGTTTGATTATGTGTTAATAAAATGTGGCTTTATTAGGACTCTTGAGGACCAAGTTTGACATTTCTGTTATAAAGCTTCCATTCTAATTAATCTCTGTCATTACTAGCTGGAAACAAGTTACTATCACAATAAATCCCCAAAAGTTACCCTACAAACCCTAATATACAGCAGAGCTTTTTAGTACCACTGAAATAGAAATTAAATTGTCAGCTTATCTACCAACATTACAGCATACCTCTTAGGGGAGGTCTGAACTAACAATTCACCTTGCTATTTTTGAGCTTATACGCAAAGTACCAATAGGACAGGAGAAGATGTTCTTAATAATCCTTACAACATAATTAACCCTAAATAGCAAACCCATAGGTTGGGTATCAGCATTGTAACGGGTCTAGAACATTTTCCATTCCTGATTTTAGTAAAAAGCAGAATTCGATAGTTAATAAAATGTTCTTTTCCAGCTTACATTATATAGTTAATATTTGTCACGAACACAGCTTCCTGTCCTCTTGGCTATATCTTTTGTAGACGTAAACATGTTTTTATTAATGTTTTCATCTGTTCCGAGTTTAATAAATGATACTGCTCCATGCAGGGGACCGTAAAATGAATTTCTGCAAGTGAATCTTCTATATATTTTTTCTGACATCTCAATGCCTCAGAGATATTCTCTTCCCTTGAGCTTGTCTCTAAAGTATTTAGGACACCTATTGTATTTCTACTTGCATTATTTTTAAACTGATGAAAATATCAAAAAGCTAACATTTAAAATGTACAAGCAGCGAGGTGTTATTAGTGTTTTTCATAAATCTAGAAATACAAATGAAAACTGTTATCACATAGTGGAATATAAAATAAAATGTTGGTGAAGAGTATTCTTGCTTTCTCATTGGATGGACTGTGTAGAGACAGGATGCACGATGTCAGAATTAATAAATAAACAAAAAAATCACTGTGGTAGATTTAAGCCAGTTTATTGGACACCACAACATTTCGACCTGTACCGATGTCTTTTTCAAGCATTCATTTATTAAAGAATTAATAAACAAGCCATTTGTGTCTTGGAATAGTGACTTGTCAATCTTCTACAACTCCTATAATTCTTTCTCGTCCTAGGTCAGGCAGAGAATCATGTGGTTGTAGTCCATCAACATGTGAAGAAGACCATGGGCATGTGTAGCAATATCAAAAATAAATAAAAATGTATTAAAACTCTTAGAAACTTCATGATTCTGTAGTGGTTCTAAACACATCAACAACAAAATGGTTAAAAACACGATTCATTACATTACAATAAATAATATATATTCTCAACTGGAATTATCAGATTTACCATGGTTTCCTTTTACATGCTAATGGAAAGCTCTTGAAGCATTTGAATGCCACATACCACAGGTCACTGTTCATGAGTTGTCAATCAGTATGAAGATGTGATATTATAACTTTGCAGGTGCACCTATAAAGAAGTTTATCATTATCTGTTGAGTTGCATTCATAGTTAAATATAGTGACTTTTTCGAGTTGATAGACATCTTGATTCTTAGAAAATAAGCCTCAAAACATTCTCAATGTATGTCTTATAAGTTGGAATTTAGAAATCTTGTGCTAGAGATAATTGGTATAAGTGGTTTATATCATTTAATATTCAGAGCTCAACACAACTGCCCTTCATTGACTTATTTGTTTGTTGTTTTTAACGTTTGGTTTTATTTATTTTTTTTTTCTTCCATTTTTTTTCTCATTAGTAGCTACGAACGAGAATCCTGAATCTGATGTAGCGAAATACTCCCTGCATGCAGATATGAATAAATGATGAAGTTAAATTTCCTTTTTAAAAGTTGTTTGATAGGTTCCATTAATATTCTGATTTTGCCATGCATGCTGCTGGGAAGCTGCTTTCAAATGAATCTTTTATATCTAACACTCAAACGTCAGGCTGCTTAGTAATTTTCTTGTCTAATTACTTTGCGATCATCCTCTTTAGGTATGCAATCGATCGGCACACTGACTTTGACAGATATTTCAGCATCGACTTGCATGATGGTGTCATCAGAACCACCAAGCCTTTAGATAGAGAAGAGGGATCCTGGCACAATATTTCAGTTACTGCAACAGAGCTTCGTAAGTATTCCCCAGATAGGGGAGAATTCGCTACTGGAATTCACAGGAAACAGCACAAGCAAGACAAAAGCCATTACTCTCCACATTCATTAGTTTGGAAGACCTGTTGCTAAATAAATAAGTCTTTATTTTACAAAAGTTGAATAATCATGCTCTTGGCCATAGATTTTCTCAGTGGATTTTTGGTCCTTTAGGCTATAGACAATTTTGTATAAAGATAATATTTGCCATTTTTTATTTACCGAGTCCTACAGCTAGCTTATTTGCCAGTGTTCAGCTCAATCAATATTCCTGTATGTCTTTTTTGTTTGTAAGTCTTTATTTTTCACTTGTACAAGAACACTATTGCTATTTCTTTAAAGGAACACTCTAAGCACCTTAACCACTACAGAGAAGTGTAGTGTAATGGTGCCAGGAGTAACCTAGTCCTCTATCATTGTAAGTAGTCAAACCATTTTAGAACAGTTTCCTCTTACATTGAGTCTCCCAGGAACTGCTCCCCATCTCCACTACATCTGCCAGAGAGCCAGAAGGTCCTGCTTAGGAGGTTTCATTAGCTCCACTGAGCTAAGCCTTGCAGTGCAAACTAGGAAATAGGTTTAGAGAGTCAATTTACCACTCTCAGCCAATGAGCATAGATCAGATAGACAGCTTTCAGTCGAGGAGAGGAGTGGCACCCGGTGGTCCTTAGGTAAGAAGTCAAACATTCCAAAATGCTTTGACTACTTACATCCTATAATGTAATGTTCTATTATATTTTTTCGTATTTGTGTTGTATATTTAAAATTAAATACCTTACACTTTGCAAAACCTCGGCTTTCTCAAAGAAAATTATTTTAAGAGTTTAATAACAAAAGCAGACATATTGATGTACATTTGATTATTCTTTATTTCCCTTAGAAGATACGATTTATCAAATCAGCAACCTTGTTCTTATTGATTTGTATAATTTTTTTTTTTTTTAATTCTAGCCTTTATTTAGCTAAATACAGAAAATGCTGGGGGGGAACAGGGATTCACTGTTGTGAATAAAATGATTTAGATTAAAGTAATGTGTAATTAACTAGTCTATTTACTGTATACAGCTACTATATTATTTTAGCAAACTTGTTTTAATAAATAAAACAGACAGAAAAGAATATTCACAAACTGCAATTTGATTTTGTATATTAGTAGTTAAATGATTAATGCATTATGAGGATAGAGGGATATAACCAAAGCCACTGACTACATCTCTACGACTCTTTTACCCTCTCCTACTGAGTACAGTAGGGAAGCACTCATGCACACTTTGCCTCTTTCCTCCGCACTATGTAGTGTTGATTATATGTTTGGACAAGGTCGACGGCCATAATCTAGTACTCTGTTCCATGCCAGGATCTCAAAAAATCCCCCAAAATCTTAATCTAACTGACTGGAGATTCACAAAAAGTGCAAATTGTTGATATATTTATGTATATACTATATGCCATAATTACATTTTTCTGTCCCTTAGACAATCAAGCTCACGAGGCTAAAGTCCCAGTGGCAATTAAGGTGCTGGACAGGAATGACAATGCTCCTGAATTTGCAAAGCAGTATGAAGCTTTACTGTGTGAAAATGCTCAAATAAATCAGGTACAATATTCCAATATTCCAATCTTCTAGTGTAAACACTATTACTGACTATCAATATGTGGATTTCAAATCATGAGCATAAGTTGTGGTTGCTGGTTAAACACATATGTTCTGCATATTATTTAATATGTTATATACTTAGCAGTACAATTTTTTTTTTTTTTTTTTAAAGCCGAGCTGTAAAGTTTTAGACATTCTACTTTAGACAAAAAGAAATTGTAATCTGGTATAACACAAAAAAATAAGGTTAACAATGTATAACTATATGCAGCTGTGTGAGAGTTAAAGAAAAGTTAAAATTACTATGCAAAAAGGGAACTGGCAACTATCTGGAAAATAAAACATTGAAAAAGAACCTGTAACTTGTGTCAAACATTTAAATGCCAGGCTTCATTTTATTTTATATTTTTTATTAAAGATAGAGCAAATGGCAACCACAATCTAGTTTAGCCCTGGCACAGTCAAGGCACACATTGCACATGAGGAGAAAAATAAAGACATTGTTTCATTTCTCTATTCTGACTGCTAGGTGCAAAGGTCAGAGCTTACAACAATGATTGTCATGTAGCTAAGATGGTGGTGCCCAGTGTCAGGATAAAAATGCATATTTTTTTTTTCATTTAATTGTGTTTTTACACCTCACAAATGCTTATTATAGAGGAAAATTACACATAATAACAACAATTTTGGAAAGGGACAATTATTCTTTAAGTCTCTGATGAGAGGATCCAATGGCCATTGGAAAGTCCTCTTGCGTTGGTCGGTTTTCCTACTAGTAAAATGTGTGTTAAACTAACCAGTATTTACAATGATGTTGACTATTTGTTAAAATAAAAGCTAACAAGTTTACTTCTTTTGCAGCATTTGTTGACAATAACAGCCATTGATAAAGATGATACAGCCAATGGCCAACGGTTTCACTTCAGTTTTCCTCCACATCTTGCTCATCCAAACCAAAATTTTACCATAAAAGACAACCGAGGTTTGTACCAAACAAACATAAGTTTATGACAGTAGCCCAACTATTTGGTGGTTTCTAAAAATCCATATTTATTGCAGTGTGCAATCTTTAGTCTTAGTGATTAAACATTGAAATATAGAGATTTGATGGGTTATGCAGTAGTTTGGACATTGGACCAATCAAATATTATCGGCAAATGGAAAGCCATCTTTCTTTAATATTAAAATTCTATATTTTTGGCAATTATTTTCTTTACAGCCTCCTATATAGCAAGATACCGTACTTAATATTTGAAAATATTGCCATATAGTGATATATCAAAAGAATATTATCCCCCGCGGTGATTGTGCTTTTGATCTTTGAGGCTTGTAATTTTCAGGCTTGTCTAGTAGTGTAGGACTTAGTGTGGAGGATATAAATATATGTATATTGCATAACAGTATTTTTTTGTATTTGCACTGTGGGGAGTTGTGTCATTTCTGACCTCACCACAATCATTTTAATACCTAGCTATTTGCTCTTAGAAAGACTTCATCTTCCAAGCCAGAGCCAGCGCTTTGCTGATGAGACCCACAAGGTTAAAAACTGTAGTCCATAGCTGGTATTTGGTCACTGTTTTTTTTTTTTGGATCATAGCCCATGCTTTGATTAAAAAAACAAACAAAACAAAACAAAATAAACCGTGTTTAAAACAGTGTCCATTGCTAAGGGTATCTTCAGAAATTAGGTATATATTTCTTGAGTTTCTATGCCTAAGAAGGACCCCTCAAAGTCCAACTTATAGAGAATAGTAAAGATATGCAAGTGATTAATAACAGTAATTATATATGTTAAATATATAAATAAAATATACACATACACAAAACACTTATAGATTTATATGAGTTCAATTTTCAACATGTTATTTATCTAAGTTTCAAAACGAAAAATGTGCATAACCAGTACAATAAGGCAAACAAAAAATTCTGATGCGTTATAATATTACTGACCTTTAAAAGGAATATAGTTGGCTAATTTGTGTTTTAATAGAGTTCCTTTTGCTTCTTTCTCAAAGTAATTACATGGCGCTCTAACCAAAAGCAATCATAACCTATATCTTTTTAGTGGTCTCTTGTGTTACTAGAGCTTAGCATTTGAAACCTTATTATGCATAAAAAATACATAAAGAAATTGGATAGATCAAGCTGTGTTAAAGGGCCAAGTTACATCCATGCTGAGATATAAATATATACATCCTCTCTTTTAATGTAAGCAAACACCATCACATTTTGAAAATGATTTTGCCTTCAGAATTGAAGGCAAAAGATTTCTTTGAAAGACTCCAATCAAATTCTTTTGTACGTTTAGTTCTTTGTATGAGCTATTATTTTGCATTTATATCAATAACCCTAAACATTGATGCTATTCTATTGAAGAATATAATATTCTTCAAAAGGCTGGGGAGAGGCAATGTGACAGGTTTTCGATGTTCCAGAAATCAAATTGATAGAAATGGGAAAACATTCAGAATACACCTGGGAATGTGGACTAAGAAGAGATAAGGACCTCTTTAGAAAAGATTCCATTACCTTTGAATTTGTTTTCTATGGTTTTATTTATAAACAAGCTTTTGCAGTCTATGGAGTAATTTGGAGATACAACCAGTGGTTATTTTAGAATAGGCTTAAAAATACCCTAACGGGGATGAGAAAATACTTTTTACTGCGTTGCAGTAATATTTTTTGCACAATACAGATTTACAGCTGCAACAGTGTATATTTTAAAGGCATGTGCACTAGTGTCAACTTAATAGAGTAAAAAAACCAAACAGCCCTAAAGAAAACTGAGACAAAAAATTTACAAAATGTACACAGATTCCACTTAAGAGTAGATAAATGAGAAAGGTACACACTATGGGTAGGCATCTGTCAATAATCAGGATTATGGACTACATCCCTCCATATGCTTTCTCTGGATTACAGCTTAAAAAAACATTGTGAGAGATGTAGTCTACAACATCTGGAAAGCCAAAGGTTATTATTATTATTATTATTATTGCCATTTATATAGCGCCAACAGATTCCGTAGCGCTTTACAATATTTTGAGAGGGGGGATGTAACAATAAATAAGACAATTACAAGAAAACTTACAGGAACAATAGGTTGAAGAGAACCCTGCTCAAATGAGCTTACAGTCTATAGGAGGTGGGGTATTAGAAACATTAGGATAGGAAATATCAGGTAGGAGTGAAGCAGAGCTGGAGAAGAGAGCAAAGCACTATCCCATAGGAGAGAGCAAGAGACAGGTATGTAAGGGTTGTCTATCTCTGCACAGAAATAAGGTTTAGAGAAGTAAGGTATAGAAAAATAGATTTGAAGTAAAATCAAAAGGATCTGGTATGCCTAATGCAACACACAGGAATGGGGGAGTCGGACTCTTGGTATGTTGCTCAAACCGGATAAAAATAGGGTTTCACCTAAAAGCCTATCCAAAGACATCATGAAGGGTAACACCCTGAATGCAGTGTACGTGATCCAAGAGCTGACTTGCAAAAATGGCTAACGTGCAAAAATGGGGATCTACTAGTAAAGTTGGAATATAAACAATAAGTTATGAAAAAAGTGATAATTTTTTTTAAAGTGAGCACTATCTCTATGAAGAGACAGTGGGAGACTGAGTTAAAGTGCAACCAGTGTGAATGGTGTGTATACCTTTAAGAACTGCTATAGGCAGAATAAATGGAATAAACACCAAGTTGTATACTTTAAGTGGAAGATAAAAACCTTGTGAGGCAGAAGAAACAGTATATGCAAAACTGATTCCTGCAGTGCAATATAAGTGCTATATCGCTGAAAAAAGCCACTAGAACAATAATGGAAATGATAAAAACTGGATATAGATAACAAACAGTTTATTCACAATTTAAAAATATATATAGATTAAAAATATAAGTCAGGAACGAAATCCAAAATTGTTACCAGCACAGTGGATATGGGTGATAGGAGTCAGCCTCAAGGACCGGTTCGGATGGCTGCGGATGGTGTAAACACTTTCCTCTTTCCAGCTGCTGGCTGTCTGTAAAGACGGCGTGCGTCTCAGACCTCGTTCTGAGAGGTGAGTATTGCAAACCTCCCGGTCCGGGACTGTGAAGGCTTCGTGATCAAGATGTTACTCCACTGGCTGGGACATGCTTGCTTAGTCTGACGCGTTTCGTGGGAGTCAGCCCCACTTAGGATTTAGAGCCGTCCCAGGCTCTATATAATATGCAGAAGGGTGCCTAAAAAGGCTAAAACGATATCCTTGAGGAGAGCAGCACAGGATACAAAGTGCAGAATCCAAAATGTATTGAACAAATAAACAATTAAAACAGGGACAATAAGCAGTGTATAAATAGTAAAATATACTAGGCACAAAGCCTAAATAAAACACCGCAGAGTAAATAAGAAAAAGTCCCAGATACAATACTTTGGTCTAGCAGCAAACGCATTTCAACTCCAGCTGGAGTCTTCTTCAGCAATATTTTTGTATAATAGTCTATATATATATATATATATATATATATATATATATATATATATATATATATATATATATATATATATATAGACTATTATACAAAAAATATTGCTGAAGAAGACATATATAATATTATACAAAAATATTGGCACTCCAGGATTTGGTAGGTATATCTTGTTTATTATAGTAGATCCAAGTGGTCAACGTTTCAGCCCCTAAACAGAGCTTTCATCAGGACATTTCCTGATGAAAGTTCCGTTTAGGGGCTGAAATGTTGACCACTTGGATCTACTAGTATTAAGAAGATATATTTTAAGTTGTAGTGCAAGCCTTGGATTAATATATATATATATATATATATATATATATATATATATATATATATATATATATATATATATATACATAATATTATACACATACACTTCAATCATAAAATATAATATCTCCACTCCCAGGGCACCCATTACATTTATATTAAAAGGAGTAGCTTTTAAAATCCTTTTAAAAGGTCAACTAAGATAGGGAAGCAGCAAGAACAGCAGGGAGAGAACACAATGTATAATGAAAATAATGCAATAAGAATATTCTAACAGCAAAAATTGTTGAAGTGTGACATGTTTTAGCATTTTTAATAACTAGTAAAGCAATAAACTTTCAGGCCAGATCAGCCCACATAAATGTCCCAATCCTTTGTCCAAAATCATAAGAAAAAGGCCATTCGGAGAGAAGGTCACTCAAAAAATAGGTCATCTTGGAACGCAAAACACAAGTAAAGTCAATGTGATATCTTTCTATAATTAACTTGAATGCATTATCCCTATTTTTAGCTAGTTAGCTATTATAGGTTTCAACTTGGATAATTGTCTTCATTAAAATATTAACATTAATTCTGAATCTGGGCAAAGATTACAATAACGATCTCAGGACAGTATTTAAGACTAGGCTTGCTAATAAACTTGTGAATTAACAGACATACATAGAGACTCTTCTTACTCATGAGAAATATTTTGTATAAAGTCTTGTTCTGTTTTTCTTTACTGATGTGGATGCTACAAGCTGTCAATTTAGCTGTCAACTGTCATACTCTCTTATGTACAGACATCCCATGTCCCCTTCCCCCTCCAAAATTAACCTTAAAAATATGTGATTGCTTTAAGAATTAGCTTTTTTCTCTCTCTCTATTTTTGTATGAAATGTTTCTCCCATCCTTACTCTACTCTGTGTAATTCTTAAATACTATTTTAAACCTAGCAGTTACTTTTTCATGGTGATTAACCTCACATTTAAAATACTGCCCTGCAGTAGATAGCATTTTAATGCTGCTGCGTAGAAGTTATATATCAAGCCATTTTCTATGGGGTTCTTTTTTTCATTAGTGAATTAGTTTTCTTTTTCAGCATATGAATTCTACATACCAATAAATTTGTATAGGAGATGTTTGTCCCCCAAAAGCCATGGTGGCTTCGACATGTCTTAAAACTCTTCATTAACGTATAATGCAATAATTTTGGGTATCAATTTTCCTTTCACAGACAACACAGCCAGCATTCATGTCGGTCGTGGAATTTTTAGCCGTCAGAAACAAGACTTTTACCCATTGCCCATCGTAATAAGTGATGGGGGGGTCCCGTCATTGACAAGTACGAACACCCTTTCTATCCGCGTATGTAGCTGCAGTGACGGAGCTGTACTGTCTTGTAATGCTGAGCCACAAACACTTAATGCCGGCCTCAGTACCGGAGCATTGATCGCCATTCTTGCTTGCATTGTGATTTTATTAGGTAAGTGAAATCCTTTTCTCAGCATCACAACTTTAACAATTATCAATTAATCATTGCCCTGTTCACATTGTATGGCTTTCAGCATCTAAAAAAAATTCACAGTGAAAAATTGCAAAACTTTGATTTTTAAATATTTAAAGACATCCGAATGATGCTCTGGGGAATCTTCATTTTTATTTTTTTATAAAACAGCATTTAAATTTACAATCAAAGCTACTAGACTGCTATACCTATATTACAGTGTAATTATATTTGCTGTGTAAGTAAGTCTCGGTCATCTATAGCTCCCACATTGGTTGTTAAAAAATAAACACAATTGACAGCATAGGCAAATATAAAATCATTTGCAAAAATAATGTCCTGCAGCTAATAGTAAAAACCAGCCTTGGCAATACACTTTCTTGCATGGGTAAACGGTAGATCCCCAGATATCTGGCAAAGCATCATGGTAGTTGTAGTTCTACAACATCTGGTGTTCTACCTTTTACCCAGGCCCACTTGAGGTTCAACTTGTATCACACTGCTCCACTTTGGAGATATGTGCAAGTAAACCATATGTTTTTTTTTTTTATTTTACGCTATACATAAACATAAATGATGCATAATGTTTATTGTAATATAAGCAGGCTATTTTTTCACTTATTCTAGTAGCCCAGGCGCTATTTGTCTAGCCCAGCCACAAATGTACCTTTTCAGAAATGTAAAATTTCCACTGTTTCTTTCCTCTTCCTCCATACTACATTTTAATTTCACATTTTTGTTATCTACAGTGATTGTGGTCTTATTTGTAACTCTGAGAAGAGAAAAGAAAGAACCTTTAATTGTGTTTGAAGAGGAAGACATCCGAGAGAATATCATAACATATGATGATGAAGGTGGTGGAGAAGAAGATACAGAGGCATTCGACATTGCTACTCTACAGAATCCAGATGGGATTAATGGATTTTTGCCACGTAAAGACATAAAGCCTGAGTTCCAGTACCCACCAAGAGAACTTGGAATTAGACCAGCTCCGAATAGTGTTGACGTTGATGATTTCATCAACACAAGGATACACGAGGCTGATAATGACCCTACTGCACCTCCATATGATTCCATTCAGATCTATGGATATGAAGGGAGAGGTTCTGTTGCTGGTTCTTTAAGCTCATTGGAGTCAGCATCTACAGATTCTGATTTAGACTACGACTATCTACAAAACTGGGGACCTCGTTTTAAGAAACTAGCAGACTTATATGGCTCCAAAGACACTTGTGAAGATGATTCTTAACAATAAAGTTCTAAATTTGGCCTTAAGTACTGTGTAATGTACTCAAGTATCCAGAGGAAACATTAACAGGTATTTTTTCTAAAGAAATCGAGAAAAGGCTTCTTTAACCATGAAAAGGTTTACAGACAGGATTCCTTCCAAAACTCAAACTTTGCAGTGGTGGTTGATACTGTGAGGACTCTGCAGCCTGAGTAAACGTATCAGTTTTTTTATTTTTTCTTATTTTTTATTTTATTTTTAGAAATAAACCACTAGTAAGACGCAGCCTATTAAAAAAAAAGGCAATGCAGGAACCACTCCATGTAAAAGGGAAAATCTTTACAGTATGTAAAATATTCATCTTTTATTTCAAAAAAGCTTCCACAAATTAGAAAGGATAACAGTTTTGAGCTGTAATATCGCCTTAAACTATGGACACTTTATATGTAGTGCATTTTTAAACTTGAAAAAATATATATATATAATCAGCCAGCTTAAACCCATATAATGTATGTACAATAATATGTACAATTATAATGTCTCTTGAGCATCAGACTTGTTACCGCTGATTCTTGTAAATCTTTTTGCTTATAATCCCGTCTTAAAACTAATACGTGCCAGAAACGCACCCGATTTCTATGTCATTTTTAATGTATCTATTTGTACAATTTTAAAATTCTTATTTTAGTATACATACAAGATATCAGTATTCTGACATGTTACGGCATCACACATATATTTTATGAACATCGTAATGTTGCTTTAATATGTGCTTCAATATAAGAAGCAATCTTTGAAATAAAAATGACCTTTTTTATTTCTTTTTGTGACTCGTAGGTGTTAAAAAAATTATTACTTTTTTTGTTTTTAATAATTTGTCTCTAAGTGTTACTGTCTCAACGTATGTTTTCTTTGATTTCTTGTTTATCCCAAATAAGTCATTCATTTGTTTTTCCACAAAAAAATTCCAAATTGCTCTACACTCTTTTTAGCCAGACAGCATCTGACAAGGATGCACCAGATGTATCATCCTGATTTGAAAAAAAATCAGTATTTTCTTCTCTTCCTCGTTTTTCCACCGTGGAACATTTACAATATGATGCTGCCAGATCTCTATATAGCATTTATACCATGACTTAATGCTTCTTCTAAATGGTATGGATCATTGGATGTTTGTTATATTACTACACAAACCTTGCCTTGATCAACCATTTTCTTTTATTATTATACTCTCAGTTGTGCACCACAAATTAACCATACTTAGGGTTAAATATTTATTCAATAACATATAATTCTGTTTCTGATTCAGATAGTCTTCCTTCTGAGGTAGAACATCATTATATGTTGCATGGTTCCATTTCTTCTTTTCATTTACAAATATATCTGCTCCTGTAAGGTTGCTTTTACGGTGAGGTCCTACCTAATATGTTGCCCAATGATTCCATAACAAATGCCCAAAATGTGCTTTCTACTGTGTAGGGATCTGTTTAAACAACAGCAACTCCATATCTTCTATTAGCTACCTGAAAGACCAATCAATTGGCTATAACCACCAAGAAGGGGTAATATGTAAGCAATTGAGAGCACACGAGAGATGACCAGCTCATTCAGTTCTTCCATCAATAGCACCATTCATGTTATAGCTTACCTGTTCAATGCATTTCGGCAGTGTGACTAAGCTCACAAAATGGCTGACACTAGAAGAACCAATAAAAATTCAATTAAATTAAAAATAAAGTCACTATAAATATGAACATTGGATAAATCTCTTTTTATAAATATTATGAAACATTAAGAAGATTATTCACTAAAAAAATTGTAAATTATTTGGGATTCAAAATGAGTTTAAAATTACCTGTATATTTGGGATCTGGTTTGAATTCTAAATATACACAGAAAAAAAATGTAATCTTGCATTTCTGGATAAATATGCTAACTGCAATACTTACTGTTCTGAAAGCAGTTTGAGCAGTAACTATTAAAATTAGAATGTTTGTCTCCCATTTTAAAATTAATTTTGGACCCATTGTGATTTGGGTAGTATGACAAATTGGTGGGCTTAACACAATATGGCCATATGGTGTAACCAAATCCCCATATTTGTCTTCTAAGATAGGCGACTTTAAGTAGCCATGTAAGTTTTAAACTCTGTTATTTTAGTGTGAGCTGTTTCTTAACCTGTATTTTGTATATATTTTAATCATTACAGCAGCACCACTCCTGAGGAATACATGTTCTGTATGTGCCCCCATTCCCCCCCCCCCCCCCACCACCCTTTTTTTTTTTTTTTTTTAACGTACATTCACTTGGGAAAGAGTGGTTGACTAAACACATTGACTGCCTTAAATACATTAGTACAGTGAACTAATTATATATACTAACTTAATAATCTTAACATACATTCTTAATCACATTAACATACTGACTTAATGGCATTAAAACATTCTATTCAAACCAGAAGGAAGAGTAAACACTAGCAATCAAACAGTATTTCTTACACAAATCACATTACACAAGGTTAACATCCACTATCCAAGGATAACATTGTTTGAAGTAAAATGGAGTCAAAGTAGCACTGGCTGTGTAAACCCTCGAATGCCAATGCCCTGTGTGGAAACAGAGCAGCATCCCATAACTGCGAGTTACAGGGGCCCAAATCTTAGTCATTAAGCTCTGGGCCAGTATTATATGGGAAGGAGGCAATGCCAAGACTCTCCATACATTCGTTCCCTAGTGCAGGATTGGTGCAAAATAGACTAGGCTATCTATCTGGGTTAATATGCTATAGAAGGGGCAGTGGACATGGAGAGAGAGACGTCTGTTGCAGAAACCGTTGGATTTCTCAATTTCTCCATATGCTTTCTCTATACTGGAAGCCAAGGTAGAGTTTAAATCTATGATTTGAAGAAAGCTAAGATGGAGGCACCCAGCCGCAGGATAATAAGGTGTTGATCTTTACAGCCAATTTTATTTTCCATACCTCACGAATATAAAACTTGTTAAATTTATGAAATAAGTAAAACTAAGATTTAAAAATCCTGGGAAGGGAAAGTCCCCATTTAAGTTGCACCACCTAATAGCACGCTGTGTATATATTGGCATTTGCCTTGCAGCAGGCGTCACTCTGCACAATTTGCAATATCTTCTTTATCAAAGAAAAACAGTGCTGTAAAAAAGCTAGATTTTCTATCGAGTATAGGATAGCAGATGTCTAAAAATCAGTAAAATTATATGAAACAATACAGCTGGTGTTTCACTTCAAATGCAGTGCTACATTTGGTAGAAAGTCTCTGGAAATGGAAATATATTTTTGCTTCTTCGAGTCGGGGAGGTCATATTTCTCTAGACTTTGTTGAGTGCAGATTAAAACTGATTTTGATACTTGGAAAGGGATTACTGGGTGTGAAATATTTCAAAATCTTATAAGAGATATTTAAAGTCTCAGTTAAGGTAGAGGTTAGAATTGTACCGCAAGGTAGACTAGCAGGGCAAGAACAAAACAGTAATGATTCCTAAAAAAGGACTGAAAGCAGTCTATTTTATTTTTAATTGTTGTTTTTTAAAGATCCAATGTAACACTGACATTTTTTAGCTTAAAGGAACACTGTAGTGTCAGGAACGAAAACATGTATCCCTGACACTATAATATTAAACTAACTAGTTAGGTCCCCGGCACTCATCCGACCTTAGTAAAAATGTGATTAATCACACCTTTATTTTCCATGCTGTGCTGGTCTGGCCATGGCTCGACCTTCCTGACTCTGCCTCCATGGCTGAGATTATTAGTTTTGACAATCTCAACCAATCCGGAAAGCACTGACACAGGAAGTACCACTAGTGGCTTATCTGAATGACTGCCACTAGAGGTGTTCCTAGGTACCAATGTAAGCACAATGAAAAGCCTTCAGGAATAGGCTATAGTGATTATAGTGTCCCTTTGAATAGAATATTGGTTCATACAACTGTATAATATTAATAATTAATGGTAATTGGTAATGATGAAACATGTAATTTCCTACGATGTTATATATATATATATATATATATATATATATATATATATATATATATATAAAAGAAAAAAAGAAAAAAACCTTGCACTCCAACTTACATAAATATGGACCCGGTGCTCGATTGCATTGAATAGATATAGGCAAAAGAAAATCAGCACTCCCAGGATTTTTCCAAAATGAAATGCTATTTCTTTATTCCAACACACTGTTGGAATAAAGAAATAGCATTTCATTTTTGAAAAATCCTGGGAGTGCAGATTTTCTTTTGCCTATATATATATATATATATACATATATATATATATATATATATATATATATATATATATATATATATATATATATATATATATTTGCTTATCCCCTATATATTCATAGCGAATTTAAAATTGAATGTCAAAAGAGCCAAACTGAAAATGTTTAAAAAAATCCAGCTATGCTTTCAATTCAGTTACTCTGGTTTTAAATTAAAAATCGCTTTGAATTCACTATGAACTTTAGTAAATAACCCTGTATGTGAGGTCTAAAAAATATAATTAAATGTAGAAATTCACATTAGTCTTTAATATACATTTAAAGCAAAATGGAGTATCACTTGAGATAGCATGTAAAATTTGAGATTTTTATTTTTTGTAAAATGGCATTTTTCCCCTTCATATCTAAGGAATAAAATAATGGTTAAAGGTAATCATTTGATCCTGTTTTACTAGCAGACTGCTTCACCTTTACTGCAATTCACACACTCCACTGAAGCATTCTACTGCAAAGTCTTATGCAACAGGAAAGTACCTGGCATGTCAATAGGTGCAAGGTGCACCACAACCATTGCTGCTGCAATTTAAACAAAATAACTCAGGATTATTTGGGGAGATCAGAGTATTAGGACTCCTAATGGCCATAGCCCACCAGATTGATGTGCTGGCTGATTAGTCTTCACCTGAAGATAATCAAGGACTGGTAGATTCCAAGTCGAAACGTAGCCAACTCATGAACTAAATGAACCACTCAATGGATTCTGTGTTTCAGAATCCCACCTGTGGAACCAAAAAAAGAGGTGTTTGAAGGGAAAAAAAGTTGATTGATGTCTAAGGGACACCACTAAAAACAAATTTTGTTAGACTTATTCTTTTTCCTTTTTTTTTCTTGCTAACAAAATTTGTTGAACCAACATATGGTCAAAATTCAGCCATCCCGGAAATGATTTTATTTTCAGATCAAGTGGTTCGGCCAAGATAGATTGTTGCTGTGCACAAATCTAGTAAACAATACATGAGTCCCAGACAGGACTTTAATCACAAAGATGTTGAGGCAAAGGCTTAATGAAAGAGAGGGTTCATTTGTGCCAAAAGGAGAAATGAGTAAAAGGGATATTGAAAAGCTACCCACGTAAAGCTATATGGAAGCTCGAAAGTCAATATGAATCAAGTGTAGCCAACTACCAACCATGTAACCAAGCAACTAAATGATAGCAAGTCACAATGACATAAAAAACCATGCAGGTTATTGATCCATGTTTGTGCTCTGTGAGTTCTTTCTTTCTTGCACAGCTATACGTTTTGAGATACTGCAGTGGGAGCTTTATCCACTGAACTATCTCATTAGCTCTTAACGTTTTGTTTTGTTTATTTATGCCATCTACTAAATCTTCCAGTCACTATATTTTTCGAAAGCACCAACAAGAACCACAGTTATGCATAATACCTCGTGAGTACCTACAGGTTAACATTTACAGGAAACATTCTATGACGTATAACAATGCATGTTGGTACAGAAGCCCTGATCCTGCAAGCTTACAATCTATCTGCATATTTTGTAGATAGAAACAGACAATGAGAAGACTGCACTGAGAAGGAAATTCACATTGTGGGTCATGGGAGAGAAGGATTATCTATACTATATAGTTTTGTCACATCCAACATGACATGCTGATGAAAAATATGAAAAATTTTGTTATGTGGTATTGATTATGACATTCAGTGCTGTGTTATTATGTTGTGTCAGTTACTGTCCCCAAACATTAATGAGACTCTAGAACAGTGTTCTCCAAATTCTAGCCCTGCAGATGTTGCTGAACTACAACTCCCATGATTCTTGGAACAAAATAGATAGCCAGAGAATTATGGTAGGTTTAGTTCAACAACTCTGGAAAGCCAGTTTGAAGAAACCTACTCTAGACCATAGATTTCAGTCAATCTTTTATTGATCCTCAACACATATCCATCTCACTAACTGATTCCTCAGCAACAACTCAAAATGGCTTCCAGCTGTCACACAGAAACATATACACTCCAGGGGGGGTATCCCGCTGTTCTTAAAAATGCAGTATCTCAACATAAGTTACCTGTAATAAGTAGAATTCGTAAATTCCAAGAACACTCTGCTTGTTTTCGAGGTACGTTGAAGTTCTACATCAAGCAGGGAAGCATTTTCCAGGTCTTGTCCATGATTATACATACGTGAATTGTGTCTAAAAATACACGGTGGATCTTTCAGTTCTACAATTAGTTATCAATTGGCAATATTCACAAATTTGTATGGTACTTCAAGCCAGTTTACCTTTAAATTCTAAAATACCTTTACGTGTACATATGTATATACAAACACATTATTTTAGCTTTGTCTGTCTGTGAAAGGTGCCAATCTTGCTGTGTCAGATTTAAGTGAGTCAGTTCCTCCCTCGATATTTTATCCCGCAGTGATTTTACTTTTCAATCCCCTGCTGTTAGAAGATTAAGGGCTTTTAGTGACTCTAAAAATGAAGAAAACCTCATGCTTTTATTCTGGGAAATAGCATGTCCTTTTGTTGATAAGACAAAGGTAAATATTCTCAGGAAAAAAAAAACCCAATAAAACCAGACTGTATGATGGTATGCTTACTGAAGGGTGATAATTTTGTTTGTACAGTATTAAGGAGTCAGTTTTTGAGTCCCTCTTTTACAGAACTGGCTTCTCCATCAAACCCTCTGTGCCTAGACCACATTGGGGTATTTCTTACTTAATTAAGCTTCGCATAATTCCAGAGATTAATTCACTTATTTTCTACCTAATGCCCAGCGATAGTCCAAGAATTTTTACTGCTCTTGCCAAAACTGACTTCATATACCTCTTTAATCTCCATTCAGTCTGTTTTTGTAGGTTTCCCCATCTCATTATTCATTCTTTAACTTATTCCCATCAGTCTCTGTCCATCATCTTTCTATCAATATCCCTTGTTGCACTTTAGTATGTTCATCATATTTTTTTTAAACTTCTTTTTTTCCTTTGTAGTCTCCATTCCCCAGTTTTCTGTCTCCCACTCTCCTTTCCAGTATTCCCTCTTTCTCATTTACATCAGTGGTTTTCATCTTTATGCCATTGTTTGTCAACCTCCCTTGTCACCAATGTAAAATGCCCTCTACTTTAGGATATAGGTGGCCTAGGGTAAAAGGCTTTGCTTGAGTGTTGAACAGTCCATTGTTACCACTAAACCTATGTTCCCATGAAACATAGAGCCCTCTAACCCTATGTTCCCATAATCCGAAACACTCTGTAACACAAAGCCCTTCAATACTACCCTATTCCTAACTACCTCTTATGCTATCCCAACCTCCATTCATAAACTACAATTCAAATTTAGATGGTCTTCCCATCTAAGAGGGACAATATTTTGCCATATAAGAAGTCTCCACATATCACTCTTTTTATCTGACACCAAACATCTATTTGACAAATAAAAATAAAATAATTTTCATGAGAAGTCAACCTGCCATTCACAAATCAAATCCACCTTCAGTAGGTATCAATGTCATCTCCACTGTGTTGGGGAAATTACCAAAATAGGCATCGAGTCATATTTTCAGTTAATGGTGAACCAAGGAGGTATATTTCTTATAATTATAGAAATTAATTTATTTATTTATAAAATATTTTACCAGGAAAGATACATTGAGATTTCTCTCGTTTTCAAGTATGTCCTGGGTCCACAAAACATTGCATTGATACAATTAGGGTACAATAAAATACAAAAACAATATTAATACACAATATAAACAAAATTTAACATAGAACAGGTAGGAAATATATAAACAACCATGACACGTGCATTCTGTTTTGATGTATGTAGAGAGGGATCTCTTAAAGGACTTTAGGCTTGGGTAAGATTTTAAAGCTTGCGGGAGGTCGTTCCACAATTGCGGCGCTCTATAGGAGAAGGAGGGCTGCTTTCTTTTTGTATTGAGGTAGAATAAATAAAGTGCTGGTACTGGATTGGAGGTTATAGGAGGTGGGAACAGCCGAGAAGAGCATTTTGCTCAGGTAGAGTGTGAGTTTCCCAGAAATGCTTTTAAACACAAGGCTGGAAAGATGAAGGGTGTGTCTGGATTCCAGCGACAGCCAGTTTAGTTCTTTTAGCATGTCACAATGGTGGGTCCTGTAATTACACTTTAGCACAAATCGGCAGAATGAGTTATACAATGTATTAAGTTAATTAAGGTGCATTTGCGGTGCAGATGCATATACTACATCCCTGTAATCAATGATTGGCATCAGCATTTGCTGTACAATTTTTTCCTTTACTGTACGGCTTAGGCAGGATTTATTTCTGTAGAGGGCACCTAGTTTTGGATAAAGTTTAGATGCAAGTTTTTCTGTGTGGAGGCCAAAAGATAGATTGGGGTCTAACAACATACCCAAGTATTTGAAAGAGCGGACTGTGGTCAGTGTGCTATTTGAATTGGTTTTGATGGATAAGTGGGAATTGTTTAATTTGTGTAATTTAGGTACGGTCCCAAAGATCATTGTGTTTTGTCAGTGTTTAGGAAGAGTTTGTTTTTGTGATCCACTTTTCTACCTATGTAAACTGGTCTTGGAGCACAGCCTCAAGCTGTGGTAGATCGGATTTGCTCACATAGATTACTGTGTCGTCTGCGTACATGTGTACATTTAAAGATTTGCAGACATTGGGCAGATCATTTATAAATAATATAATACACTGTCACTGAAAAAAAATTATTGTTAGTTTGTAAAACGCTCCGAGAAAACATGCTGACAGCCGCCATATAAACGAACACAGGAAGACAGACCATATCCATTGATAAAGCCGCTGAAGTGGAGAAACGCATCTGGAGAGGTCTGACTCACACTAATAACAGCCATCATCTAAACTACAGATAAGTGAACAATTTGAAATCTTTGCAGCTCTAACATCTAGCTGACTCGGGACGCCGAGAATTTCAGATAAGGTCTGGACTCTTTTTGGCTTTATTTGTGATTTTTTATATAGATTTTTAATAATATTGGAATAAATAATTTTAACTCTCTAACTTAAATGTGTCAAATAAGGAGTTCATGATAATTGATACCCTTTCTTTCTATTTTATATGCATGTGGACCTTTATGAGGAGTGAACAACTTAGGATATTTATTGGGTTAACCAAATTGGACTTTTATAAATTTTTCCCATCATTCTGGATTCTCTTTACCCTGCAAAACCTTTTTTATATTTTGAATATTTTATTTGGATATATGAAATTATTTCTTGAATAGTTATATACTACTGTTTAGAGGAGAAGGGTTTAAACGTTATTTCATTTATAAATACTGTAAATAGTAGGGGGCGAGAATGGAACCTTGGGAAACACCACACGTGACTGGGAGAGGGAGGGATCATTCATAGAGCCAGTACGCTTGAACTTTGACCACAAATAATCCCGAAACTGGTACATTCGTATGAGATTAGCTGTGATCCAGTTCATATGTGCTCCTTTTACTCTCACCTTACGCAGCAGGGCATGCAGATTCCAAATTTGTAGGAGTTCAGACTGAAAGAATTCAACAGCACAGTCTAGATCTGGGATATTGTTTAATCTGTGCCATGGGAGGTTCTGGATGTCATTAAAGGACCACTCTAGGCACCCAGATCACTTCAGCTTAATGAAGTGGTCTGGGTGCCAGGTCCAGCTAGGGTTAACCCATTTTTTTATAAACATATCAGTTTCAGAGAAACTGCTATGTTTATAAATGGGTTAATCCAGCCTCCAAATCCTCTAGTGGCTGTCTCACTGACAGCCGCTAGAGGCGCTTGCGTGATTCTCACTGTGAAAATCACAGTGAGAGCACGCAAGCGTCCATAGGAAAGCATTGATAATGCTTTCCTATGAGACCGGCGGAATGCGCGCGCAGCTCTTGCCGCGCGTGCGCATTCAGCCGAATGGGAGAAGAGGAGGAGGATCGGAGGAGGAGGAGAGCTCCCCGCCCGGCGCTGGAATAAAAGTAAGTTTTAACCCTTTACTCTCCATCCAGCCCGGCGGGAGGGGGTCGCTAAGGGTGGGGGCACCCTAAGGGCACTATAGTGGTCCTTTAAGTAAGGATTCAAGATTACATTTTTTGACGGACCTGGTGATTTTAACCTTGGGAGAGGATTTAGTAGCCATTATTTTGCACACACAGTACACTAAACAGTGATCACTGAAAATGTTTGGGAGAACACTGGCCTTCTGGATTCTACCAGGAGAAGTGGAGAGAATCCAATCGAGCAGGGTATGGGTATGGCTTTTAATGTTTATGACATGCATTTCGCCATTACATATCTTTTTATCCCTTTTTTAAAAAACTTTTAATCTATAAAGGACACTGTAATCACAAGAACAACTTTAACTTAATGAAGCAATTTTTGCATCTTGATCATGCCTCTGAAGTCTCACTGTTTTTTTGTTTTTTTGTTTTGGTGACTATAGTTCCCCTTATATAATAGGTTCTAGCTACTATTTGATACAGCCTCTCACATTTGTGCAGCTGTAAGAACTTTGAAGCCATAGTTATTCTAGAACTATTAGGTGACCTACTGATAACTACTTAACTGCTTATATGGCTACGGCTTACAGAACTAGTGGGAGTTACAGAAAAAGTGATATTTTAAGCACCAAAATAACTTAATAGCAGTTTTAGTATATAGATCATGCCCCTGCAGTCTCACCCCTCAATTCTCTGCCATTTAGATGTTAAATCACGCTTGTTTCTACATTTTTTTTTTGCATTTACTCAAACATCTCTATTTATATCTTGTGAAAAAAAACTATTTATGCAACCACACTTACAATTTCTTCTGAGTGACTTTAAAAACACTTTAAAATATGTTTCAAGACCATATTACACATGATAATTCAATCAATAAACTGTTAACGTGTTAAATCATATCTCCTGTAGGCAACAGCTGGTTTTATTAAGCTACAGGAGCTTAGAACGTGGGCTCTCTGTCTGATGGGTACCGTCTATGTGTGAAACCTATCTGTCATTTTAATGAGTGCAAATAATTTAGTTTAACCATGTATTCACATTGAATTACCAGAGGCCAGCAAGTTTTAGGTGGTGTCTAGCAGGAGAATTAGCCTCCACGTGATGTGGAAGGTTAGGGCATAATTTTTTTTGAATTCTTTAACAAATGGTGCCTCTGATCATTAATAATTTTTTAGCACACTGTGCTGATATTATGATCTCATTTACACTGAATGACTATAGACAAAACAAAAAAACAACTCAATTATAGCAACATAATAAATAAAATTAAGAGTAAAATGGAGATATGAGTTTTTAGTGTCGTGCATTCAGCAGCTATGTGTATATTTAGAGCTGAGTCAAATTGTACTTGTATTTATTACAATTATTACTTGAAACTATTGAAATCAATGGTTTTGTTCTATTTAAAATAATTTAAAATAATAGGTCATACTCCTTTTAACATGTCAACTACTTTATTATTATTATTATTTATAAAGTGCAAACAGATTCTTCATTGCGTGCAATGGGTGGACTGACAGACATGTAGTTGAAACCAGACAAGATGGATGCACAGGAACAGTGGAGTTGAAGGCCCTGCTCAATGAGCTTACATGCTAAAGGCTTTAGAATATCAGAAGTTGTAGAAAACACACAGCCTAGCCCTTAATGGAATGTATGGAGCCTATATGAGCAAGATATGAGGGATCAGAAGGAGGAAAGCGCACAGAGCTCCCTCCTGTCAGTCCATCAGTGTAGCGTTGCCGAGCTCTGCTCCAGTCCGCGGTACAGGAGCATCCATTTCCTGTACCCGGCCGGACTGACAGGAAGTGCTCACTGAGTGAGCACTTCCTGTCAGTCCGGTCGGGTACAGAAAACAGAAGCTCCTGTACCATGGACCAGACTGGAGCTCAGTCACACTACACAGGTGGGAGGTGAGGAGAGACCAGTATGTGAGGGAGGGGGGTGGAGGAGAGACCACTATGGGAGGTAGGAGGAGGTGGAGGAGAGACCACTATGGGAGAGGGGTAAAGAGAGACAACTAAGGGGGGGGGGTGGAGGAGAGACCACTATGGGAGGGAGGGGATTGGAGGAGAGACCACTATGGGAGGGGGGGTGAGGAGAGACCACTAATTGTGAAGGGAGAGGAGAGACCACTAAGGGAGGTGGGGGGGGTGTAGTAGAGACTATTATGGGGGAGAGGAGTGACCACTAGGGGAGGGGGGTGAGGCGAGACCACTAATAGTGGGGGAAGTGGAGAGACCTCTAATGGTGGGAAAAGACGAGAGACCACTAAGGGGGGGGAGAGTAGAGACCACTAAAGGGGAGGGGGAGAGGAGAGACCACTAAGGGACAGCTCTAAGGGATGGAAGGGAGAGTTCTAAAGGACAGGGGGCAGGGGAGAGCTCTAAGGGACTGGGGTAGGAGAGAGCTATAAGGGATGGGGGGAGCACCGAGGGATGGGGGGGTAGGAGAGAGCTCTAAGTGACGGGAGGGGAGAGCACTAAGGGACAGGAGTCGAGAACTCTAAGAGACAGAAGGGGAGAGCACTACACATACATAATGCATCCCTATACATACACAAAAATACACAATGTATCCCTACACACACAGAAACACACCATGCTTCCCTTACACACAGAGAAACCCACAATGCATCCATTAAACACACACACGATGCAACCCTTACACACAAAGGCAATGCACCCCTTCCACACATACACAGAAACACGCAATGCATCCCTTACACACACAGAAACACACACTGAAACACAATGCATCTCTAACACACACTGCACTACTTACACACACTCAATGCACCCCTTACAGACACACACAATGCATCCCTAACATACATACAAACAAACATTGCATCACTTACACATACAAACACAGATTCACACAATGCATCCCTTACACATATCCAGAAGCACACAATGCATCCCTTACACACAAACACACACTGCTTTCTATCCCTTACACAAAAACACACTGCATTGTGAGGAGGTGATAGTCTAACAAGCTGCTTACTTTGCTTTACAAAGTATCTGCTACTAATCTTTACCATACACATTGAAACTGAAGTAAAATTCATCATGCTTAAGGTCAAATTCCAAGTTTCCATGCATGCCCATTGAGTTTAATATATTAAATATAGTATAATAATGAGATTTTGGTAATTTAAATTAGACTTTGCAGTATTTTAATATGCCACAAGTTCTTCTGGGTAATGATGTAGCAAAATGAAATTCACACTTAAAATTGCTCATTAATGCAATGTTATATTCCAATTTCACTGCATTACTGTGTATATTGATTATTTTAAAATGATATGAATATTTAATACAGCGAAATGACTGTCTAAGTTATATTTGTTATATTTGCTAGACAGAAGTTTAGACTATTGTGCATATTTTGTCTTTACTAGTGAGCTGCTCATACACGACTAACATTATGCTCACCTTTACAATAACAAATTAAGGTAGGTGCAATAGAGAGGACCTATAACACATTATATAATTCCTTTGCAACCCACTCAGAGCTCTTCCACCTCTATGATAGTGGTATGACAGACAACAGTGGTAAAACCTCAGCACCATCTCACTTACCACCCCCAAGTGATGATGATATGGTGGGTAAACCTTAAAATCTTATACATGCAGATACCACCATGAACAAAAGACTTCAACAGTCATAGATTCCACAGTCATACCCTATCAATGACATGCAGATCTGATTAGGAAAAATTATCTATGATGGAGCAGATCGCATTTCCAAATCACATACTGCACAGTGGGCAATATTACATGACACTGTGTAGGGATGTTCCTTAAATCTTAGGGCAGCATTGGGGCATACTTGTGTCAGCCTGCCTAAGATTGGGAGGCATGCTCTCAGGTAGCAATTCCCATTTCTAGCTGCGACCAATATTTCAGACAGTGAACCATTTCGGATTTACCTGGAGAGATGCTGGTGAAACACTCTAAACTGCTGCCTATGAAGGTAACGAACCTCAGTCGGGGCAAATCATGACAAGTCATAACAAACACATCAACGGTTAATAACAATTTCAATTTACAGTAAGAAAACAATAATTTCCTATTGAAACTATTTTTTTAAACGCCTTGACCAGCACATTCATTTAGTTGACACAACCAAAGTAGGACTGCTGCATTGTGCGGAAAGTCAACTTTTTTGCTTTGCACCAGGCTTCCCCAAACTCTGGCCCTCCAGATGTTGCTGAACTACAACTCCCATGATTCTTTGAATGAAATAGATAGGCTGAGAATCATGGATGTTGTAGTTCAGCAACATCTGGAGGGCCGGAGTTTGGGGAAGCCTGCTTTAGACCGTTACAATTGTCCTGGCTTCTAAATCATGTGGCAAGCAATGGAGAACTGAAGTTTATTTTTGCTTTGTTTTGTTTTCTGCAAATTTTCTGCCTACAGATGCCCAATATTTAAACCCAGATCTATATCTAGACATTCCTAAATATATCCATTGAACAACAGTCTAATAAGCTTTCATCAAACAGTAATATTAAATCACTAGTAAACTCTCTGATTTGTGGTGTAATGATATAATATATTTTTATTTCCACAGGATATAATTTCATAAAAAAATTTAAGGAACACTGCAGGCACCATAAACACTTCAACATATTGAAGTGATCATGACGCCAAGTGCCACATCACTACTGACACCAGGTGCCACTTCACTGCTGACTGGGACCATTAAAGTGGTTATGGTGTTGACTGTGCTTTTTTCCCTTATCCCTGAGTTTGGGTTTGAACACAAAATGCTGTTAACTGAAATAGTGATTTTTTTTTTTTAAATACCATTCTTATGTGTAAGCACAGAAGAAAAATGCAAGAGGTAAACCAAAGGTCAGATTGCAAAATAGTCTGTAAGCATAGCTTTTGCCTAATACATCCCAATATATTTTTTTAAATAGGCAGCTGTAACATTTACATTACATTTTATTTAATTTTTGTTTTATGCGATAAAAATACAATTATTATGCATGGTTGCTTCTCTCTATAAAACAGTGTGATGTTGGGTATTTTTAGATAAGATAAGTCGCTCATTAGTTTTGTATTAGCAATACATCATTTGAAGGGATTAATAGACTTTTTTTTTTATATTAGTATCCTCAAGTACTGAATATAGACTTTATAATTATTCGTCACACATTCATCAATAGCCCCATCGATTACCCAAGGCACTTGTACTATTTTTTTCTTCTTTTGTTGTGGTGAAAATAAAAGCTTCCTAACTGAACAGAATCTCTTTAAAGCTCTGTTTTCATTAAACTTAGCCCACCCACGGAACAGAACGGTTGTCCCTTTCGGATAGAGTCCAACACAATAGAATGTCTAGATATGTTTTTTTTTTTTTCTCATAGGTAGTACTCAGCTCCTTTCACAAAAGATAAAGGGAAGAAAACAATTAGGATCTTTTGTCAAGTTAATTAAATTTTACTATGTGCAATAATCCCAGCGGGTTTGGTATACCACAAGTAATGCAAATGAAAACAGAAATTCTTCTCTGTATAATAAGGATCTGCCACTTCGGTACCAGATGAAGGCTCTGCATGCTGAAGGATGTTCTGTGCTAATTTATGGCCCAGTGAATGTACTCATGAATTCTTCAGTTCTTATTGAATGTTAAAATGAGAGCATCAACAGGAACGTGACTTTACAAAAAGAAGCGTAGACCTATGCTAAAACAGTTGTACTCAAGGAACATGATAGTCTTGCATACAATTTTGGTGACGTTGCTTACTAGGTTATGGTTGTCTAGAGAGGAAAATAAGTAATATACCCATATGTAACTTGATTTGTGGATGACACATGCCAGGCTGTCAGTTGCATTAAATTGGTCATTTTTAGCAGGTGTTTATGTTAGGAGGATAGGATTCTTAAATTCAACCTCCTGTTACTGGCTTCAGATGATAGAAATCTGCATTACTTATCAAGTTTGGTATTACGTCTCACAATCATGCCTATTGAATGTTGTGAGCTCTCAAGTAAAAATGTCTACTTTTAGTTAACAATCAGGGTTGTTAGGTTGCCAGGGTCCTCTGGCACAGCGGTTAAGAAAAAGATAGATGGTAATCCATAGAATGTGTCCTTTTTCCTGTGAGCAGGTAAATCCAAACATAATCTGTAGCTTTAAAATACAAATACTGGCAACAGAGATCAAGAGAAGTGTGGAGCTAGAAGTGGGCTCTAACCCTTAAAGGACCACTATAGGCACCCAGACCACTATAGGCAACCAACTCAAAGAAGTGGTCTGGGTGCCAGGTCCCTCTAGTTTTAACCCTGCAGTGGCTGGTCTCCCTGACAGCCACTAGAGGTTGCTTACGCGATTCTCACTGTGAAAATCATAGTGAGAAGATGCTGACGTCTATAGGAAAGCACTAAGTAATGCTTTCCTATGGACGGTTTGAAAGTGTGTGCGGCTCTTGCCGCGCATGCGCATTCGGCGCTGACATCGGCAGGAGGAGGAGAGGTCACCAGCACCAAAAGAGCTTGAGAATGGTAAGTGGCTGAAGAGGTTTTAACCCCTTCTGCCCAGCGGGAGGGGGACCATGAGGGTGGGGGGGGGGGGGGGGTGGGGGGGACCTAATGACCCTGTAGTGCCAGGAAAACAAGTTTGTTTTCCTGGCACTATAGTGGTTCTTTAAGTTCAAAGAGTGTCTTCAGCAGATTCCATGTGGGACATCTGATTTCTATACCTCTGGTACATGACCCAAAAATAAGGAACACACAGAATGCCACTCAGAGAAGTGATCAAATAAATTATATTATATTTTAGTATCTATCTATCTATCTATCTATCTATCATCGATCTATCTATCTATCTATCTATCATCGATCTATCTATCTATCATCGATCTATCTATCTATCATCGATCTATCTATCATTGATCTATCTATCTATCTATCTATCTATCTATCTATCTACCATCTATCTATCTATCTATCTATCTATCTATATATCGATCTATCATCGATCTATCTATCATTGATCTATCTATCTATCTATCTATCTATCTATCTATCTACCATCGATCGATCTATCTATCTATCTATCTACCGTCGATCTATCTATCTATCTATCTATGTATGTATCATTGATCTATCTATCTATCTATCATTGATCTATCGATCTATCTATCTATCTATCATCGATCTATCTATCTATCTATCTATCATCTATCTATCTATCTATCATCTATCTATCTATCTATCTGTCTATCTGTCCATCTGTCTTTCTATATGATGCATTATGTTAAATAATAATAATAATTCTATCTATCTATCTAGATCTATCTATCTATCATCTATCTATCTATCTATCTATCATCGATCTATCTATCATTGATCTATCTATCTATCTATCTATCTATCTATCTATCTACCATCTATCTATCTATCTATCTATCTATCATCGATCTATCTATCATTGATCTATCTATCTATCTATCTATCTATCTACCATCGATCGATCTATCTGTCTATCTGTCCATCTGTCTTTCTATATGATGCATTATGTTAAATAATAAAAATAATTAGATCGTTAACAAGGGTCTTCTGGCACAGATGGGAAGCAAAGATGGTGAATGGTAGAATGTGTCATGTCTCCTGTAAGCAGGCGAGTCTGCACATAATAGGTTGTTTTAAAATCCTTACTTATTTCAGGTACTACAAATCTGGGTTTTAAAAACATGTGACATAGCTAGCCATTACATGGGATATACGTTCAGATGCAAACATATGTTGGTTTATCAATTATCAAGCAAAATATTTCTTATTTACAGAATAAACCACAAATGGCCCTTTAAATATTTTAATTTTATAGATTTTTTTCAAAGTAAATAAATTTGCGGCTCTTGCCGCGCATGCGCATTCGGCGCTGACATCGGCAGGAGGAGGAGAGGTCACCAGCACCGAAAGAGCTTGAGAATGGTAAGTGGCTGAAGAGGTTTTAACCCCTTATGCCCAGCGGGAGGGGGACCATGAGGGTGGGGGGGGGGGGGGGACCTAATGACCCTGTAGTGCCAGGAAAACAAGTTTGTTTTCCTGGCACTATAGTGGTTCTTTAAGTTCAAAGAGTGTCTTCAGCAGATTCCATGTGGGACATCTGATTTCTATACCTCTGGTACATGACCCAAAAATAAGGAACACACAGAATGCCACTCAGAGAAGTGATCAAATAAATTTTATTATATTTTAGTATCTATCTATCTATCTATCTATCTATCATCGATCTATCTATCTATCTATCTATCTATCTATCTATCTATCTATCATCGATCTATCTATCTATCATCAATCTATCTATCTATCTATCTATCTATCATCGATCTATCTATCATTGATCTATCTATCTATCTATCTACCATCTATCTATCTATCTATCTATCTATCTATCTATCCATCTATCTATCTATCATCTATCTATCTATCTATCTATCTATCTATCATCAATCTATCTATCATTGATCTATCTATCTATCTATCTATCTATCTATCTACCATCGATCTATATATCTATCTATCTATCTATCTATCTATCTATCTATCTACCGTCGATCTATCTATCTATCTATCTATCTATCTATGTATGTATCATTGATCTATCTATCTATCTATCTATCATTGATCTATCTATCTATCTATCATCGATCTATCTATCTATCTATCTATCATCTATCTATCTATCTATCTATCTGTCTATCTGTCCATCTGTCTTTCTATATGATGCATTATGTTAAATAATAATAATAATTCTATCTATCTATCTAGATCTATCTATCATCTATCTATCTATCTATCTATCTATCTATCTATCTGTCTATCTGTCCATCTGTCTTTCTATATGATGCATTATGTTAAATAATAATAATAATTAGATCGTTAACAAGGGTCTTCTGGCACAGATGGGAAGCAAAGATGGTGAATGGTAGAATGTGTCATGTCTCCTGTAAGCAGGCGAGTCTGCACATAATAGGTTGTTTTAAAATCCTTACTTATTTCAGGTACTACAAATCTGGGTTTTAAAAACATGTGACATAGCTAGCCATTACATGGGATATACGTTCAGATGCAAACATATGTTGGTTTATCAATTATCAAGCAAAATATTTCTTATTTACAGAATAAACCACAAATGGCCCTTTAAATATTTTAATTTTATAGATTTTTTTCAAAGTAAATAAATTTGCAGATACACAAATTGTTATTGAAAGACAAATTTCTATTGCCTGTAATCCCAGTTGCCGCTTTGCGTTTAGTGAAATGAGACCTGTCTTTCTTTAGATTGTTTTATGCTTTATATATTTTTATTATATGCTTCAGACATCAATAAACTGTTTATAAAAGCAGCAGGAAAGTCTCGGTGCTGCTATTGTTTTCAAACGAACACTTCTGGTCAAGAGGGACTTTTTGAATCTTTTATTTTCTATCCACTTTTTTTTGTTGCAGAGGCACAGTTTTTATTCCACTGCCCCCTTGAGATATTTGACACAATGTAAAAAAAGTGATTAAAATGCCACCAGTGAGTTGTACTTGACACACAAAAGGTATCTTGAGTTCTGCTCGTATAAAGTGGACTTTTTGTGTCATTCAATGACCTCTACTAACGAAGTGCAATTACAAGAACACATTTGTCCTGGGTGGTCTTCTCCTTGAAAGTTTAGAGGAGATAGGCATCTTCTTTAGTTTTTTGTTTATCATTGTATTACTTGACATTTCTTTAGAAATACTTTTTTTGTTGTTTTATATGACTAGTTGTATTGACAGTACAGTTAAATAAAATGTTCTGAAGTTAAAAGTAAGTTTGCTCAATGAAATATGTTGCAAAAAAAAGGGGAAAATATTTCCTTTGACACACATTCTCTCTAAACACCACTTTTTTTTTGTTTAATTCCTTATTGATGTCATGATATGAATTAATTATCCTAATAATTGAACAGTAAAGGTGTAGTAGTTCACATTGTAGGACAATTTAAACTACACTGTTTCTAGCAGTTACTATTTCATTTACCATGTACACCTACCAACCCCCCTGTGGACTATTGAATGTATTGATCACAATCAAGTCAAGTATACATCTTTAGTACCCATATTCATTAACTTAAGAACATGTACCTATAAAATATTATACAGAAATAATAAACTTCCAAAATATTTTTTTACTATTTTGTGAATTTCACGTTAATGTCTTCATTGTCTGCATTAGTTAGTGCAAGTAAGTGTCCCTGGGCAATGACATACCTCAATCACATAACTCAATAATATGAGATTAACAAGAGAGTCATGCTGGCTTGAACCTTGCCTGGATTAACAAGATGCCATGGAACCAGGAACAAACTGTTCTTGGACATAAAGTGAGTACCTACATTTATTTGACTGTTACTAGCACAGCAGACCCAATGAGAGGTTCAACATAAAATATGTTGGAACAAGGGTTGAATCAGCTACACTTGTTACACAATGTTTCAAGAAGAGGAAACTAATGTCACATACGGATTGCACAAAAGAGCATGCATGAGTCATAAGGGAAAATAAACTTTTATTACCACACCTCTGTATGTATTTCCCAAGAAATAAGTGCAGGTGTAAACAAAATTGTCATGGAAAACCCTTGACAAGAGAGTATGCTAGCAGAAGCCAGACTGAGCAGATATACTAGATAAACTAAGAGAATAAATATCCTGTTTACCAAAGAACCATCGCACAGCTGCAACATATAAACCAGAGATGAGACAGAAAAATACTGTCAGAAAGGAGCAGCACATAGCACCAAGGCCCATTGGCTACTAGACTACTGCATGCTCCCAGAACAGGAACCAGTCACCATCACACTAAGAGATATATATCAACGAGTAGTCAACATGAAGAGTTGGTCAGCACCAAGACCTGACAAGGCCCTGGGGAGTTGGCACAGCTAGACGAGTGTGGGGATGGTGCTGGAGATTGGCTGTATGTGTGTAGGGCAGTGGTTATGGGTTAGGAGTGGGGCAGGGATCATCTTACCTTAGTGCCTTTTGGGATTGTGGCCAGCAAACAACTTCCCTCCCACCCACCCATCCTCTTTTTGTGTTTCTGTTTCTGTCACAGCTAGCGGAGAGCGTGTCCCTGCCAACAGGGTTGGGGAGTATCGGATTGAATGTCAGGAGATGGGCAAGGTGGGTCTCAACCTCCCCTGCTCTGTAGGGTAAACTTTTCAGTTACCGACTTGGACGTGCCCACCGAGCTAAAAGCCGGCTGGTGGTGAGCATTGAAAGGAAAAGGGAATTTTGGTTTGGACGAGGGGTGAGGCCCAGTGGGAAAGTTTTGGTGCATAGGCACCTGGTTAAGTTCATTGGCAAGGACGATTATTTAAGCTAAAGTCTGTAGGGCAATAGGTGGTAATTTATATGTTAAGTTATGGTTTATGTATATATATATATATATTTATGTGCTTATCTATAGTTGAATTGAAAGTTAATAAAGTTCAGATGAGTTCTACAGTTGTATGTTTAATAAATGCAGTGGCCTGTTTCATCCAATATTCAGTGTCTGTCGTTATTAGGAGGAGAATTGGGGTAAGTACTCTTAGATGTACCACATTCTCCGCTACGTCCATACATGACACATACCTACTGGATAAAGAAAGTAACAGTGTTGAATGAATGCTTAGCAGCACAAATAAACCAGGTACTAGCAGCAAGTTCCCACCCTGATTGGCTACCACAAGGGAGACATAATATTATTTAGACAAAAGGTCAAATGGTTTATAAATGATGATTTGTCTAGGAGGGAAATAATAGAGATATATTTAGGAGCTCAAATGGACCGATATAAATCATGTGGTATATCACTGGGTGCCATTCTAACTTCCGTTGCCAGGAATTCTGGATAAAATTGTCTGTGTAATTTTATATCCCTATTTTTAAAACAATTGGCAGTCATTCAGAACGCCCATATGTTTTCTTCATTAAACTTAACTTTAAGAGGATCGACAAATTAATCATGGTTTGAAATCTGATACTGTGTGATTTAAAGTTGGCAGTTCAAAAAAATAATCATGTATGTTTTGATAGAACACTTGCAGTAATGTCTGGGGCACTTCAAAGGATGTCAGACCAAGTCTCAACATTATTCATATCCAGTATGGTTATCTAAGCAATTCAATAGTGGTTGCCTTTCAGGGAATGTGTGTCTCAGACAATTACCTCCTTGTTTTGTGGAGTCCAACCTGTGCCAAAATAAATATTACTTTGCAGCAGACAGAAGTGTGGTTAAATTACGAACAAAGCAGTGTGTTCAATATATTTAATAGGGATTATCACATTAAATTAAAAAAAGGTTGCATTAAGTATTTGTGCCAAATATATAGGAACTTTGAAGAAGTTTTAAATATCAAAGACCAGTCGTGCAAATGAACAGTGGTTCTCAACTCCTGGAAAGTCTGGTTTTAAATAGGGCGAGCAAGGCTCTTGCCCGAGGTATCTCACTTTGATTGGCAATGCAGGTATGAGTGCAGTAATTACATGGCTCCTACATATAGACATCATGTGTGCAGGCCACCATGCTTAAGATGTTACCTAACCCACTAAGTGTTGCACAGATGTGTTGGAAAAAGTGGGTGCTGATATGCGGCAGAATATGCTAAAAAATGCATCCTGCAGAGGTGCTGATTGGACGATGGAGAGAACTCTTCTGCTCTGCCAACACTTAATCCCAGGGAAAGCAGAAAGGACTTCTTTGCCCCCTCCACTCATACATCAGACAACAGTTAAACAGTCATAGATGGAGGATATATTGAGATTTATTGTGTTTTACTGTATTTATGTCAATGTATGTGGATTAGTACGTGTGACTATTTATGCATGTGTATTAGTGTGTCTGTGTATGATTATCCTTGGTTGAGTGTCAGTATGAACTTGTGTATGAGGGTTAGTGAGCGACTGAGTGTCAGTGTAAGTTTTAATGTCCAAAGGAGTATTCATGTTAGTGTGTGTACAAGTATCACTGTGAATTTGTGCATGAGTATCAGTGTATGAATGAAAGTGTGAATTTGTGTATGAGTGTCAGTGTGTGTCTGTGTATGCTTGTAAACATCATTGTCTATCATTGTGTTTTTTTTTGGTTTATTTATTTATGTGTATTTATGTACCTATGTTAATGTGATTATTTGTTTTACTGTGCCTATGGTGGGTATGAAATGTTCTTGCCAAGGCTTTATGAATGATAATCATGGTTCTGATATCTGTGTTGGAACCCAAAAACGGGTTCCCATGTCAGGACAGACAAATCATATTCATAAATCCTTTTGCATGATAGGTGATCTACTTACTGTAGTAACTGAATTCCTTTGTCCAATCAAGGTGCCTCTAACACTGGGAGAAGTCCAATGAAGGTTTTTAGCAACATCAATGTTAATGTTAACAGATACTTAAATAACGGCCAACAGCAAATATTTTAGATGATGAAAACCAAGCAAATGTTGTGTACATAATTTGGATCTCAAACAAAACTGATTAAAATCTGCTTGCATAACAAAAGAGAAAAAGTCAATTTATCTCCCTTCACAAAATTTACACAATCAAATCAATGAAAGAACGGAATGTTCTAAAATGTCATCTTTTATTTTCACAACTTTAAGAAGCCTCGTGTATCTTTGTAATATCTACTCATATTTGTATGTATTGAGTAATTGCCAACAACTATGACAAATCTCAAGGACAGATGTATGCACAATGCATCTTAATATGTGCAAACAATATATGGAATGTCTAGTCATTTGTTCAATGACTACATAAGGAGGAAAACATTTATCAAAAGTATGTAGGCAAAATAAACAACAATCAACCTAAACATAATGTACCTCCTAGCTACTAAAAGCACATCTACCTTAACTAGTTTAATAATTTAGCTTCACGTTCTATAGTCCAGGTAGTTTCAATCTCCAATTCCCCTATTTTATTTACCCGATTAAAGTGTCTGTATGTGATACCAGTGATACCAGATCCCGTGTGGGTCCACATATTCCAAAGTATATTTCATTGGCTAAATGAAATATATAGAATTTTTTCAGTGATGTACATTGTTTCTCAGGCAATTTTAGTTAGCAAATACTCTGATCAACCACAACATTAAAACCACCTGTCTAATTTTGTTTGTCCTCTTTGTGCTGCTAAAAGATTCTTTAATGTTGTGGCTTGGTGTCAGACCTTCCGGCATTCGCTAACCGTGGACTTCCGGGTTCTCGGAGCGCGGCCACTCCCCCTCCTATGACGCGGTCGTTCCCAGGATTCATAGAGAGACCGCGTCAACACCACAGTGCTGGATCAACTCGAAAGCTCCCGCGAACTTCAAACTGAATCATTACTACTTCTACTGTGTATCGGACCCGGACTGTTTAATCGTTTACCCTCCTTCTCCTCTCCCACGACCTCGGACTGTTTTTGGATATTCTCTTGCCTGCTGCAACCTCGATTCTTTGTGGAATCTCTATCACCAATTTGGATTATCGCTCCTTCATAAGTTAAGTAAACCAGATCTGCTCAAGCAGGATATATTACCATCCTAATTCTATGTGGTTCGCTATCTACTCCACCTAACTTCCTAACCTTGTTTCAACTACTAATTAATCATCTGCATCCTAATTTGGAACTTCTCGCTGGTTGTGTTAAAATTGCCTTATCTTAAACAACTTCAACTCCGCTGCTGTTTATAACCTGCCAGGAATTAAAGAGACAGTTCAAATTGATTATATTTTTTATTTTAAAGCAATAAACAATATCAGTTTCAGAAATCTGCAGTTGTTTCCATCTTGTCAACAATTGAGCGTTACACTTGGTTTGATGCTTTAATGTTGTGGCAGTGTATTGGTTTGTAGGCATTATTTTCCCTTCCACTCTTGCCTTCCATTTTGTTTTACAGAAAGAGAAGATTGAGCACTTCTATCAGAAATTGCTGACGAGTTATGTTTTTTGGTTTCTGTTAAAATAATTTGTTCAGTAATGCCCAGAGGATGTGGCTAGAAGGAAATCCCTTGTTCATTTGAAAAACGTTATCTTATTAAAAGTCTTCCATCAATTTTTCTAAACTTTTACATTTAAATGATAGTTTCAAATGATCAAAAACAAATCAACGGATTTCTTTGATAGGGGAAAATTTGTTTTAATTCACTTTAAAATAACTCTAAAGTATTTAGGATCCCTCTCCCTAGTTATGTAGCATCCCTCCCAGCCCCCCCATGTGTGATAAAAATATAAAAAAAATGTTATACTTGGATACCTACCTGCAAGCTACTCTGCTACAGCACAAGGGTTTACAGGCGTCCGAAAAGCAGATTGAGCCCACACTGCCACTGAGGCCTACATCGAGGTGAGAGCCTGGGAGAAGCGGCCAATCTCCCTACTGCCTCTCTGACCGGAACAAGCTGACGTTATACGGGTCCCTGCTCCCCCCCTGCCGGTGGGGGTTATCCCGACACCATCACCACAGCCAAGCTTCATCCCTGACAAGCACATTGTCTTAAAGCAAAGACATAGAGGGGCGCAGTCTGCCTCAAAATGGCGGCTACTGCACCAGCTGCAGACACATTGAACCGACTGCAGAAACTCGAGCAGCGCCTGGACGACCTCCTCGCAAACTTCTGGCAGAGAATGCAGAACAAAGGGGCACAGACCCAGAGGGAGCCACTACACCCTACACGACCGCATTACTCACCACCAGAAAAAACGTCTGGAGTGGCTGGCGGAAAGAAAAGACCACACACAACGCCCGGGAAACAGAGACCATTAAACGGAGAAGGCGGCCCATAAAATCCGAGGCTCGCATCTGCCTTCCTGGGCTGAGGGCCCGAAAGGGAAACACCCTGCTGCGTACCCCACATGCCCGGATGGGACTTTTCCATCACACAACCGCCCGGGACCTCGCTTGCGGTGCTGAAAGTGACCGCAGCGGTGGAAAGTGCACGAGGGCCCTTGAGAAGGCCTGGGGCCGGTGGAGTGGCCAAAATTGGATGCGGCCCCTAGACCAACCTGCTGGCAGCTTCCCGATCATGGGCATATCATGAAAGCATAAACACACTCCTGGACAGTACCACAGCATGCACACTGGGACTTACTCACAGGCAGCTCTAAACAGGAAGAAACATGTTGCCTCCTGAATGTTACCAGCAATGCCATAAATGTATTCTGCTCTTGTTTTACGAGAAAAGTATGATTTTTCTCTTTTTTCAGTCCAATGGTCTATTTCTTAACATGCCTAGCTTGATGCAGACGCGCCCCAAAAGCCTAGTGGTTTACAACTTTTAAGCCTGCTACATATATGTCTTGTCGAACCCTGCAGAATATGCGGCCTTTAGCCTTTATGTATGTTTAGCCTGAAATAATTTAATCTAAGAGTATGCTAGCTCTAAAACACGCTTTTCATGGTAGTACTCCTTTATTATCAACCAATATGTCTTATTTCCACCTCGCTTTTACCTAACTAGTACAGGCTGTAACTGAAGACATAAGTACCTAACCTGCATTTACGAACAAAAAAATGGTGCCATTCTTGCATGCCATAATACTGTATTCACTGTATTACTGTTTTAGCTTGTACATGCTATTGTGGCGATACAAGCTTGTTTATGTTACTCACGCACTACAAAAATAAAGATTGCCCCCCAAAAAAAAATATATGTTATACTTACCTTTTTCCAGCACTGAGGCTCACTTGAGGCTCCGCTCTCCATCCCCCGTGACATTATGTAGGAGGCATAGCTTATTGGTCCAATTCAATGCCTCACAAAGAGCATGAATCCAAACTTACTTTTAGGAAAGTTCAGAATCATTGCAGTATTAAAGGAACGTCATGTGTCTAAATTATTCTCGGTCAGTTGTAACAACCGCGTAAAAACCACCTAACAACCGCGTAACAACCACTGAAGATATGTTTAACCCTTCAAGGCAAACATTAGATTTTTTACAAGTGTTAAAGTGTTAAACCTTGAAGTGTTAAAATGACAAGACCATTGCACCATGGCCACTTCATTACTTTACTGGTGTTATTAGTGTTTTGATTGCTGCTAGACACATCTATGTCAGTCTTGCTATACATCCTTCATCTGGTATAATCAAGTGAGCATTAACACTAACAAAATTGCAAAAGGTATATTCAATAACAGAGATGCATCCAAAGCTTTTAGCCCATAACCTTTAAACTTAATCCCCTATATAAATCCAAATTCTAATACACATTTAACTCTGCTCTAGTTTTCTTCTCTTTTTTTCTTGCGAAAACTGATAAGCAGAAGGAAAAAGTCTGTATGTAAGTTTAAAAGGGCCAGCTGGGTAACGGCATAAAAGATTTTCCTGCTAGCTGTTAACAAATCTAGCAAGGTAGACAACACTATTCCATTAGCCTTGGGCTGAATTGAAGGGAGAAATGATTTTGATGTGGACATGAAAGCAATTTCCTAACATATCATATTAGCAATCTATTGTATTAGTTTTTATTTGCACCGCTACAGAGAGCTGCCTATCCTGGAATAAATAACGGAAGGAGCTGATGCTACAGATCTGACAGTTTTCAGAAAAGAAACTTACTTTTTTACTCCATACTCAAATTTTACAAAAGTTTATAAAACACACGGGGAACATAGGAGAAAAAGCAAACAAACAAAAAAATCAGACGTTAAATAATTACTCCCTTTTGCATTTCACAATAGAAGTACTTAAAGGGACACTCCAGGCACCCAGACCACTTCTGCTCATTGGAGTGGTCTGGGTGCCAACTCCCACTACTCCTAACCCTGTAAGTGTAATTATTGCAGTTTTTAATAAACTGCAATAATTACCTTGCAGGGTTAACTCCACCTCTAGTGGCTGTCTAGTAGCAGGAAACCTGTGTGAGGACCTCCAGCGTCGCTCAAATCCCCATAGGAAAGCATTGAAATTCGTTTTAAATGCTTTCCTATGGGGAGACCTAATGCGCATGCACGGAATTGCGCATTAGGTCTCCTCGGCCGGTGGGCGGGATCAGTCTCGCCCGCCGGCCGACGGAGCCAGTAGGAGGAGCACCGCGGAGGAGGAGATAGCGACGAGGGACATCGCCGCTGCCTCAGGTAAGTGACTGAAGGGGTTTTCACCCCTTCAGTAACCGGGGATTGGGGGGTGGGAGGGAGAGGGACCCTCCAGTGCGAGGAAAACGGATCATTTTCCTGGCACTGGAGTTTCCCTTTAACAACAACACCGTACGGAGAGACAACATAAGAAAGATAATACCACTAAGTGCAAATACTCTCAGGAACTCCTTGAAGTACCCAAACAACTATATTGACCACAAAAAGAGATTGCACACTATAGCCACTTATAAAACACCCTTGAAAAAGTCAGCTAGTAGGTGCCGAAGCATTGGGTGTATTGGTGGCTCGTGTTTCTGTCCCAGTAGGCCTGTGGAACTTTGGTAACTATGATTGTTGATTTATTTTGCCTATTTATTGTCACTTTGTTTTGTTATTTGCACGTATACCTTTTTTTGGTTGAATAAACACATGTTTATATTTTTTATAAGTGGCTATAGTGTGCAATCTCTTTTTGTGGTCACAATAGAAGTACTATAACACATGATTTTGAATTATGGTATATTTTTAAAATCTATTTTTTGCAGGTGATATTTTGTGTGCATGTTTTTCTTCAGGAATTGTTACAAGAATGCAGTTATAGTTGTTATCCACTGATTTGTAGATGTCAAAATAAATATAAGAAATATTAGATAGAACCATTTTTTTTAACTTTTTTTTTTGCAATATTTTTTTTTACTTTTTTGGTCATACTGTGTATTTTTGTGATTATTTTTTCAATAACTTCTGATTGAAGATTCCCATTGACAAATGTTTTTGCCAACTCACCCTGACACGATTGGTTGGATTATCAAGCATTCCCAACGCCCAACTTAGGTCCACTTATGGTGTTTAGCTCAATTCAGCTACCTTTTCCAAGTTTTCACGTTAGAATATGTGCTTTAGTGTTCAGGAGATCTAGAGTGACGTATGTTTCTCAAATGAAACAGCTGGCATTTTGTTCTCACAGATTCTCCCCATCAATGACTGAAGGCATTACAACCTGGCTCATGCAGTCTCGAGCAGCATGAGCTCGTAAACAAGTGCACAAATAGCTCACATACAAAGCAGGACTCGGAAGGAGCCCTGGAAGAAAATGATGTACCAGCCCTACACATTGGCATAGTGTGCAGATATAGAGAGCTATTACTCCAAAGTGAAGGAAATCATTCCTAGGGCTGCAATGTAGACAAAAGCGTTGAAACATTGACTACATAAGCATATAGTCAATGTTGAGTGGTGCCCAAATGGTAGATCCCCTGATGTTGTAGAACTACATCTCACATAAAGCTTTGCATATGTTCAGAATGGCAAAGTATCATGGAATCTGTAGTTTTAAAACATCCGTGCACCACTGATATAGTCAGTGTTTCAGTTATACTACCTTTCACATATTAAGGAAAGTTTGGTAATGGCACTGAAATGGTGACTGTATGCTGTTGCATGACTGTAAAATATAAAGTAGTATTGTTGATTTTGAAGTCCAATGAGTGCACTCTTCATTGTGAATACATTATTGTGCTGGAGAATGCACCTAGCAACAAGAATGGGCCACTAAGTGCTCATTACATAGATGGTATATGTTAATGACATTTCTGAATACATATATGTAAACATTTTAGGCATAAAACAAAATACAAATTTTAATATAAATTCATATACTGTATATCTCTCAGGATCACATCAATTACAGGTTCTATCTGTACATTGTGCTAGCAGGATTGCAAGAAAAATGTATAGATTGGAAGAAAAAACTATTAACTAAGAGGTCTCTCTCTCAACCGGAATGCAACTCTCCTGTGCTGAAGAATTTAATTACATGGAGTGCAGGACTGTCATTCATCCTGCTATCCAAGTAAAGCAAACACAATGCATGAGCTGTGGTTACTATGCATCCGCAAGCAGGCCAAATGAAAATAGACTGTGGGTGGACAGGACGTGGGTACCGTGAACCTCGCACTCTTACAATGTCACTTACATAAACACTCAACCACTGACACATACTTTCATGGATACACTTTGTCACTTACACACACTGTCACACCAGCTTACACATACTACCAATTTCTTTACATAAACACACAAAAAACATTTAAACACACACAAAATAACTATTCTGCTGGAGCATACCTGTCTTACTATGAGGAGAACGAGTCCGGAGTATCCATGATGTCTGGGGGGAATAGGAGAGTCACACACTGTGATGCACAGGCTCCTTCCTGTGCTCTTTGGAGGACTTCAGGCATTGCTTAGATCAGGGCTGCCCAGCAGGTAGATCCCCAGATTCTGTGGAATTACAACTCCCATGATGCTTTGCATGCATTTATAATGCATTTAGAATGACAAAGCATCGTGGGAGTTTTAGTTCTACAACATCTGGGGATCTACCTGTTGGGCAGCCCTGGTTTTAGGAGCTGGGCTCACCTGGCATAGTAAAACAGCTGCCAGCACTCCTCTCTGACTCCTCACACCACTTTCAATTTCAGTTTAGATTTTTTTAAGCTGCAGAGGTCGCTTGTGACTTCAGGGTACGCCGACCCACTGGAAATTATCCCGGTATCCTGGTGTACCAGTCTGGACATGCTTAAGTTCTAAAATCTTCATAAGCTCATCATTGATTTTTTAACTCAATCCACATCAATTCTATCAATATCTCAGATAACTCATGGTAATTCTAAAATTATCTGCTGCATGCAAGGCCGGCACAACTGTTAGGCGAATTAGGCATTCACCTAGGGCGCCAGCCCGCTGGGGGCGCCCACCGGGCTGTTTTCTGGTTGGCTGCCTCTGTCGGGAGCTTGCGCCCCCCCCAGCGCTGGGCCGATACTCCAGGCGCCCGAAGATGGGGGTGCCAAGAGGAGCCCTGTCACACTTGGTCAAATTAGGGCACCCCCAAATCTGTGCTTGTTAGAAAAGGCAGAGAAGACAACTGCTTACCTTGATGGCAGGTGCCTGCTCTGCTGATAACTGCCAGAGGAGCGGGGGAAAGAGAAGGCAGGTGGCGAGGGAGGCTGTTCTTGCAGCTTCTCACCCCACCCTCCTGCGCCCTCTGTGATGCCAGGAGCCAGAATATGACATCATATGACATCATTCCAGGCCCCGGGATACTAAACAGCATACTAAACAGAGGGTGGGAGGAGTGAGGAGCTGCCCCACACTGGATTCCAGGGAGTGTGTGTGTCATTGAGTGTGAGAGTGTTTGACTGTCAGTGAGTATGTGTCTGTGTGTGTCTGTCAGTGAGTATGTGTGTCAGTGGCCGGCGCAACTGTTAGGCAAATTAGGCATTTACTTAATGCCACCGGGATGTTTCATTATAAATTAAATTCACTAAATGCATTGAATACATAATTTTTCACAGCGATAAATTATGTTTTCAATTAACTATGTATGTATTAGACAGTATGTGTGTATGGATGTAGTTATTAGGAAGTATGTGTGTATGGATGGATATATTAGGCAGTGTGTGTGTGTGTGTGTATGAATGCATGTATTAGGCAGTGTGTGTTTATTGATGTAGGTTTTAGGCAGTGTGTGTGTATGGGTGTAGCTATTAAGCAGTGTGTGTGTGTGTGTGTGTGTGTGTTTATGGATGTATGTATTAGGCAGTGTGTGTGTATGGATGAATGTATTAGGCAGTGTTTGTTTATTGATGTAGGCATTAGGCAGTATGTGTGTATGAATGCATGTATTAGGCAGTATGTGTGTATGAATGCATGTATTCAGCAGTATGTGTGTATGGATGTAGGTATTAAGCAGTATGTGTGTATGGATGTAGGTATTAGGCAGTATGTGTGTATGGATGTAGGCATTAGGCAGTGTGCGTATGGATGTAGGTATTAAGCAGTATGTGTGTATGAATGTAGGTATTAGGTAGTGTGTGCATGGATGTAGGTATTAGGCAGTGTGTGTTTATGGATACATGTATTTGGCAGTATGTGTGTATGGATGTAGGTATTAGGCAGTGTGTATATGGATGTAGCTATTAAGCAGTGTGTGTGTGTGTGTGTGTATGGATGTATGTATTAGGCAGTGTGTGTGTGTGTGTGTGTATGGATGAATGTATTAGGCAGTGTTTGTTTATTGATGTAGGTATTAGGCAGTATGTGTGTTTAGGGATGTAGGTATTAAGCAGTGTGTGTGTATGGATGTAGGCATTAGGTAGTGTGCGTATGGATGTAGGTATTAGGCAGTGTGTGTGTATGGATGTAGCTATTAAGCAGTGTGTGTGTGTGTGTGTGTGTGTGTGGATGTATGTATTAGGCAGTGTGTGTGTGTGTGTGTGTGTATGGATGGATGTATTAGGCAGTGTGTGTGTGTATGAATGGATGTATTAGGCAGTGTGTGTGTGTGTGTGTGTGTATGGATGAATGTATTAGGCAGTGTTTGTTTTTTTGATGTAGTTACTAGGCAGTATGTGTGTTTAGGGATGTAGGTATTAAGCAGTGTGTGTGCATGGATGTAGGTATTAGGCAATGTGTGTTTAGGGATGTACACATTAAGCAGTGTGTGTATGAATGTAAGTATTAGGCAGTGTGTGTTTATGGATGTAGGTATTAGGCAGTGTGTGTTTATTGATGCATGTATTAAGCAGTATGTGTGTATTAGGCAGACCTAACTGGAAACCATATGGCAAAATTTAGGCAACAAATAGCTGATCTAGGAGAATTCTCCAATTTGGCTACAGTCACAGTTCAGCTGTTTTTGCTTAAACTTTTCAATGTGGTTTTCAACTCACTGCAAATCAATGTTTAGTGAATGAACCTCTGTGAGATTGTTTTCGCTTTTATGAGGGGGCGGCAAAATGGATCTTTGCCTAGGGCAGCAGAAATCCTTGCACCTGGCCCTGGTTGCCTGTAGATGTTGATGTGGGAAATGTACAGGTTGGATTACCTACTGGAACTATGATACAACCTCACACTGGTTTGTTAATCACACTGGTTTATTGCTCACACATCATTGTGAATCACACGTCAACACACGAGTCAGACGCTTCCCCCTCCGTATACAATATGACTGTACAGAACAGGCAGGAAATATACAAGGGAATCTTTTATAAGGTTTACATGGTTATTTCAGGTGTTTTAAAGAAGGAGTAGGCCCAGTGCAGAATAGTGACCCTCTGATATTGAAAATATCCAGCATGAGAGTTCAGAAAAAGTGTGCTTTTGGTAGTACTTTAATGACAAAAAAGCCCTACGGCTTGTTGGTCAGAACCTAAAGGAATACAAACACGTATTCCTAACACTACAGTCCTTAAGTGGCTGTTTAAATCCCTGACCCCCCTCAGATTGCAGTGATAAGGCCCGTTTACTCACTTTATCTCTCTCGCTGTGCTAGTCTCGCCCTGCCTCCATGGCTGAGATCTTCAATCTTGACAATCTCAGCCAATCCAATGCTTTCCTATAGGAACGCATTGGAAGGCTTTTGTGACAGTCAGCCGGTATTGAATCAATGTATCTCCACGGTGAGCATTTAGAGTCTCCATGCAGAGTGTGGAGAAGCTGAACTTAGGTGCTGGAAGCACCTCTTGTGGCCCTCTCAGTGACTTCCACAAGAGGTGTTACTGAGCAGCGTTTACATTGAAAAGCCTGCAGGGACAGGCTATAGACACCAGAACCACTACATTAAGCTGTAGTGGTTCTGGTGACTGTAGTGTCCCTTTAAGAATATGGAATTTACTGCCGAATGTGGTGTCTGTATTACATTCTATAAAATCTTTGGAATGTGTCATATTTAAAAAGTCAGAATGAGCAGAAATACAATTATTAAAATATATATATTATTCATTGTTTGTTCTTTTGGGAGAAATTGTTGGCGTGGCGAGTTGATTATTTTCCCTTTTGAAGGCACTATAGGAACATTGCTTCCAGTTAGGGGTTTTATCATACTTTGGCTCTGCAGCAGCAACAGCAATGTGTGAAAAATCTGAACTTGATAGATGCTAGTCTTTTTCCAGCCTATATTACTATACTTCAAATACTAAACCAAATACAAATATATATCTTCACAAAAATAACATTCGGTATCTGGTAATAATACATAAACAAGTTACGGTGTGTAATAAGACACAAATAGTTTCTATGGGAACATACAACACTATGCTGACCTTGTACAAATATTGTATGGTAGATAGGCATATTACTAGCAAAGTAGAATATATCATAAGCACACAAAGTGAATCTATACATACTTAATGACTTATAAAAAAAAAAAAAACCTACAGAGTCGAGGAGATAAACCCAGAGTAAATGTTACCACAAATAGACATAAGAAGTAATATATGTGAAAATGAGAATCTAAATACCAGTCACCTGAAAAAAAACTATTCAGAATATAAATAAAGGGATCCCATTCATACATATACATTGATGCGATGTTAAGAATAAAAACAGCAAGAATTTTGAAAAAAAAATGTAAAAAGGGATAAAATTGTATTCTTATGTTTGAAAATCATTATATAGAGGGATTTGGAAAACGAGATCTAAAGTAATTACCTGTATTAACCTCTATATGACAGATAACCCTTGTCCTGAGCGGGCTTAAGAAGAAACGTTAAGAGATTAAACTGAACAGATGGAGAGCCCACGGGCCCATTTGTTATTTTATTTTGGAAGGTGATTTTTTTTTTGCGAATTGTTATATGTATAACACACGCACTTTACTTGTAAAAAGAATATATTTTTTTCTTTTTAAATTGCCTGTCTGAACATTTTTTTTTACTTGAATTGCTGTTCACAATGATGGGTTAATATGGTTTCATACGCTTAAGTAGGCTTTAATATGGTTTCATATGGTTTCATAGGCTTCATTAGGGTTTAACATAGCTTCATGCAGTTTTATATGTTTTAATATGGTTTCGTATGGTTTTATATGCTTTAATATGGAATAATATGGTTTCATATGTGCTTTAGGATTTAAATGGAATATCATAAATGTAACATGTATTTTTTCCTGTACTATGTATTAGGATATTGCAGTTGCTAATCTGATTTTTGTGTCTTTCCATCAAGCAGAAGCAGGTTTAAGATTTGGGGGGTTGGCGGCAGCCGGTAAACCTCAATGGCACAGATGGATTGGAAGCCAATCTTTAAGTAGTGGTTAAGGGCTCCCGTTATACTGTATTGCTTATATTAACAGTAGTGACAGATGGTAATTCAGAGTAATGGTAAGACTTTGCATTTGGGAAACATCCACTGCTCACTACAGTTAGTGCTGCCACTTCAGTAATTAGTGGCTGGTCACTAACACCACAACTTTAAAAACGAGTCCTTTGGGTATGTTATCAAATATCAAAAGTGAATTGAACATGTGTACTGACAATTCAATTATACCAATGAAGAGGTATAACATTGTGTGTGCATCAATCTTTATTGTGAATACAGCATTTTTAAAGTTGATAAAAACAACTAGGGGAGTAGATACTGTAACTGTATCTGTAATTTGTAGGTTGATGTGTTTTATATTCATTGTGACACTAGTCATTTAGTTAAGTCTAATTTTTGTCAGAATTCTCATATTCTCTGTTTCTGTTTCAATGCATTAATTAGGCTCTGCCTAAATTAAAAGGGTAATCCAGGCGTGAAGCCCGTGCCTACTGTGCCTAAAGAGGTATTAGATACACCTCACTGATGACGCCCAAAGAAGGCTGAAATGTTTGTACAAGGTTGTTGTACCTCTCATGCAAGGTGGAATTTGCCAACATTTCGGATCTGGACTGCACTTATGGACTGGATTAGTCTGATTGTATAGGTTCTCTCTGTAATGGCACAAGTGAGCAAAAATCATTTTTTCTTACCTGAGCAGGTCTTCTCAGGTTCCCATATTCTCTGTTTTTCTTGCCTTTCCGGCATATGCGTGATAAACCCAAACAAAACCCCCAACAAATACTCAGACACCTTTATTTGGGAAAATTACCACAGCTTTATTAATAAATAAAGTTAAAATATTTTAGGGTCATTGTCACATATTAACATAACATATCCACCCCAACTCCTTTAAGAATACTACGCCAGACAATGACCCCCAACACAATAAGTAAAACCACATTATAATATATAATTAACATATAACATAACCATTACAACCGAGATGACATAAGCAATGCCACCTAGGGCATGACATAACCATTGCCACTGAAGGCATGGTTCCAGCTTTCTTCCATGTAAGGGCATACGGAAATACACCCTACACGCCAGGTTTCGGAGCTACTGACGAGCTCGAACCTACCAATACTCTTCCAAACCTAACTATTCTTAGCGAACCAAAACTATTTTCCATCAGGACAAACAACCTACACCCCAACTTATCTATCCATCCTCCGCCACCGTGACCAAACGGGAGCTAGAGACCAAATAAGGGAGGGAGGGTGGGCATAACAGGTAAGTGTGGATTAATTAAGATGGCCACTGATCTAAACTGACCACTATATATACTCCTCTAACACAAACCCCTCCTCCAGTTATTCTAGCCAGTCCCCTACATTACACTCCTCCTATGCCTATCTCCTAGCAATGTCAAAGCCCATTCTCCTTAGCTGCGCTGCTCCATGGGCTACATTCCTCTTAGCATTGCATAAGGACAATGTGGAACACTTTTAAATTTAGGGATTAAGTGGGAGTGTGGCCAGGGGTGGAGTTTGTCTGAGAAACTTTATTTCTCTACGTATTTGATCACTAGCACCACTCCAGTGAGCTAAAGTTGTTTTGATACTTATAGTGTCCCTTTAAATCACTTTGTATATGCAGCCCTAGCCACACCTCCATGGCTGTGACTCACATGGTATCGTTATGCACTTCCTGTAAAATAACTCATATTTAGAAACGTTCCTTATTGTACAGTGTGTTTCGTGAGTCTGCACTCACTTAATCAGGGATGACTTAGTCTATGAAGTGAATGCAGACTCATGCAACTCGGAGTTGAACGAAGAACACAAGTTTTAATTTTGTGCTGATCAGGACCCCATAGCCTAGAACTACCGAACCGGCTATAAGCGTGGAACACTAGAGGATTCTGGTCTATATGATGGAACTTTTTACCTGCATAAATTCTATTATATGCTGAGCAATTGTGTCTGATCTGGCGAGTAACCAGCACAACCAAGGGGATTTATTTAATGGTTTTAAGCAACAATTCAAAATAAATACTGCAGCATAAAAGTTTACGAAAGCTCCTTGGTTTAGATACAGTATATCTACACAACTGCATTACTCTGCCACCTCATTTTATAAGATGTGTTTCAGACATGTTATTGACTTTGAAGAAGAGTTTGTAAGCTTGGCACTATTTGATCTTATTTTGTCCAAATCAAATATTCTCTCTCCCTTATTTTGTCTCCATATAACTACTTTCACCTCCTTTACTCTTCTATACATGTTCTATCCCCTGTATCTTGTCTTGTCTGTAGAACTATCAGTCTTTTATCTTATCTCCTTCTCTCATCTGCTATACTTTTATTGTTCTGTCCGACATTATGAGCACACATACACGGTCACTGCACACTAACACGCATGCACGCACACATACACACACACACACATATATATACACCACATATGTATAATTGTATATTTACATATATCATATATTCAGTCTTATTTGTTGCAGTTTACTTTTTCAATTTTTTGAACAGATTTTGGTATTCACTCTCAACGGGATGTTACAAAATAGAATAGACAAGCACAGTTATAGCCGGCTTATCTCAGCTCAGTGTCTCATAATATGCTTTCTCTTTTTATTCTCTTCTTTTTTTTTTTTTTACCCACACCCCGAGAGAATCAGCTTAAGAATGATTCCTCGGCACAGCGAAATTCAGGAGGAAACTCAGGCACTTTCAAAGCCACGTTGCACATCAAAAACCTCCACACTTTAGTATTTAGCACTCACTACGGACAAGGTGACCACTTACCTTTGCTTAGAATTGCGGATATTCAAACCCACTGAATAAAACAGAGATAAAGTGCATTGGTCTGTGAAATATTGTCCTAATGCGGCACCTAACAATGATTTTTTTTTTCATAGCAAGCATAGTTTAAAGAAGAAAATAAGATTTTTAGAACATACATAATTCATGGCTGAATGGAACGCATCAATAATGTACGACTAAATGTGAGGACTACCTGCAGAATGGTGTAGTGTAATATATTACACACTTCAACAGGAAAGAAACGGTTACGAGTGTAGCCCTTTAACCCTGTCTGCCCGGGTCAGTCTTATCATACAGAATATTTAACTCTCTATGGCTTCAGATATCAGTACATAGTAACCAGGAAGACAAAAGTTCAGATAAATCACTGTATTTTTTTTTAATTGAATAGGACTTTTTTTAAAAATAACACTATATATATTTATTTTGTAGAGCTTAAAGGTAAACTATAGTCTTATAATACAAACCACCCCCTCAGCGCAAAAATGGTTAAAATCCCTTTTGCCACTTACCTGAATCCAGTGCCGATTTTACTTCTCTTCACCAACGTTGGTCAATGTCGGCGACCTAAGGCGCATTTGCGGCAATCACCGCAATCACATTAGGACAACACCATAAGAAAGATTTGATTCAATCCTTTCCTATAGGGTTTTCACTGACACTAGATATTCTCATGCATAGTGTGAGGACATCCAGCGTTTGTTAGACGACCAAAAGCCCCCTGACCATCCGTAAGCTCCTCTAGTGGTTGTCTGGTAGACAGCCACTTGAGCAGGAGTTAACCCTGCAAGATAATTATTGCAGTTTCTCAAAAACTGCAATAATTACCAATGCAAGGTTAAACTGACAGGGACAGTGCACCCAAACAACTTCAATGTGCTGAAGTGGTCTGGGTGCCTATAGTGTCCCTCTAATTGTTGACTTTATAATATAATGCATACATATGTTTAAACAAATAGTGCAAAAGGGTCAAGATAGTATGTTTTGTACCTTTTTTCAAGGTACATAGTAAAGTTGATCACGTGTTACTGTTATTACTATTAAGCTATGACTGCTGTTCCTACTACTATTAAACTAATCAAGTAGTCCATAACATTTTTATTTGTTTTTTAATATCTTTACTTATATTGCAAACTGATTGACATTTAGGTGTCAGCTTAATTTTCAATTTATCAGATGAGCATTATTAGTTTACAAACGTTTTATCGATTACAGTTTTTTTTTGCGCATGCAAACAATATGTATCTATAAAAAAACAAATCTATTATGAGATGTTAACATATAAGAGAATCTAGAATAATTAGAAGAATATTACTACAAAGTCATATTTGGATTTCCAGTCTATGTTTATGTCATCTATTGCATTTAATGGGATACTATAAGCACCGAGACCACTTCAGCTTATTGAAGTAGTGTGGGTGCAGTGTCCCAGGCCCCTTAACCTTGCAATTGTAATTATCTCAGTTTTTGATCAACTGCAATAATTACATTGCTTTAATGGCGACTTCTGTAGATAATCAATTGGAAAGATTTTATTACAGTATCGAGTCATCTTGCAAGCTTATTAAATCAAGGCCAATGTTTGCCCAAGAGTATGTTAATAGTGATAAAATAAAGCTCTGAAGAAATTTTACATATAAGAATCTTTTAATATCTAACTCACTGATCATATTTGGTCAGGCAACCTGACAGTCAACTACCAATGAGTGATGGTCATAAGAACTCTTATTGAGTTACAGAATACAATCAATGGGACAACATGAAGCCAATGTAGAAAATTGTAAATTCTTCAGCTTAATGAGGTTGTTCAGGTGAGAACTATAGCTGCCTGCAGCCTTTCTCGTGTAAACACTGTATTTTCTGAGAAAATACAGTGTTTACATTGAAAGCTAGGAACACCTCCAGTTGCAGTCACTCAGAGTGAACCAGAGGGACTTCGGAGTTGATGGAGGCATAATATGCCTCCATCCACTCAGATCTGCTGTCAGCAGAGCACAGGGCTGCACTGTGCACAGCATCCTGTGATTCAGTATCTCCTCCCTCTGCATGCAGACACTGAACTTTTCTCAGAGATTCATTGATTCAATTCATCTCTATGAGGGGATGCTGATTGGCCAGGGCTGTGTTTGAATTGTGCTGGCTCTGCCCCTGATCTGCCTCTTTGTCAGTCTCAGCCAATCCTATGGTGAAGCATTGTGATTGGATCAGGCTACCACATGTCAGCAGACTGCTTTTTTTTCTGAGTCTAACAGTATGCAGATTTACAGCTTCTGGGTTGAATACAGTAAGATTGTTACTATATTTATGGAGGCATGAGAGGCCCAGGGGGGCTAGATGGTGGTGTTAACATTATAGGGTCACGTTTGTGTTCCTGACCCTATAGTGATCCTTTAGTGTAGTTGTTCTGGTGCTTATAGTCAATCCATTCAGGCTTTCTAGAGAAAAGGCAGTGTTTATATTACAGTCTAGGGACACCTCCCGTGGCCACTCCACAGATACTAGAGGTGCATCCTGTGCAGGACTGACATTCAGTGTCTCCACCCTCTGCATGGTGCTGATTGGCCAGGATGTCATTTGGCTCCACCCCAGCCCAGAATTGCTAATCTCAACCAATCCAATTTTTCCATTATGTCAACCAAGGAAGCAGATTAGGGGCAGAGCCAGCACCAGCAGACTGCAATAAATTGATGCTACTAGGAAAGACTAATTAGTCAAACCACTTGCCTTTACTATTTTTTTATCCCTTTAAGGACCAAGGATTACTTTGAAGAAACATGTAGGGGGTGTAAAGGAGATTAGCAGCAGAAACTAAATGTTTGGGGAAAAATAGTCAAGTTTAAAATATAACCGTGTTGGAAGATTATTTATCATTTTTTTTGGCCTGAACAACCTTTTTCATTTTTTTTTTATAACTCCTTGGTTATGGAAATACATTGCTTCAGTGACCAGTTTATAAAAGTAATTAAAGGAAAACTGTCTTAATTTTTTATGATTAAAATAATGGATCACATGCATTATAGCCTCTATGTGTATTATTCTTAAAAGGGTACTTAGAAGTATTTACCTTTTTTCAGTGCATCTCTCAACTTACGCTATCTTAATGGCGGTAGGCGGTAGCCATATTGAAATTTCTTCAGTAAAAATCACAACTTATCTGTCCAAAAACCATAATGGTAATCAAGAGCTAGTGCAGTTCACACATTGTGAAATCATGAGCAAGTGCACGAGCATTTATAAAGTTTACTCCACGATTTTTTTAGACCATTTAATTGTGCAAGATCTTGGCAAATAAGTAATGCCCCCCCCCCCCCCGACCCCCCACCCCGAGCAAGGGTAGAAGATATATTCATTGCAAAATAACGGCAAAGAGGCTATCATACATATATTAAAAATATCTACAAATAAAAATATTACATATATTGAAAATATCTACAAGGAAAAGAAGGACAGGGAATTTAGAAAAATAACATACCTTTATGTAAAAAAACAACGCAATTTATAGAACATCAACAACATGCCAAATGCAAATTAAAATAAAAAAAACTAGAATATTTAGTTATTGTGGATTTCTTGTCAGACTAATAATGTGATTGTGTAGTTACACAAATATATATAAAAAATAAATTTAAAAAAATCACTAAATGCTAATAGCTTCACAAGAAAACAGCCGTTGGCATTTTCATGGCACATTTTCATGGATTGCTAGCACTCTGCCCTTTAATAACCCAATAAGCATGCTAGCAATATCCAATTAACAAAAAGATTAATTCATTTTCTTTTACATCTAGACAGCCATTGCAAATGAACAACGCAAATTAAGAAATAAGCACATATAATTAGGCAAAAGACACAAGATTACAGTGACTTCTATACTGTAAAAAATAGTTATAAATTATGTATTACATTAAATCATAGTTATGATATTGTAATAAGCAATCAAGTAAAAGAGAGCTTCATTCTTTGAACAATAGAATAGATGCAATTTTGGAAATGGCTAATACAAGAAGTACAGATCAGAGTGAGGTTGTGTTTGGTTTTAGGTTGACTAACTAAAAAAAGGACTCACTAAACCTGTACCAGGAGAGTGCCTCCATTGCTCAGTATCTAGGGTTGTCCAGGAGATAACAGGATTCCTTTTGAGTATAGATAGAGCATTTCACATCTGCTCTAGATATATTGCTGAGGCCACAAGAACAGTGGTTTATTCTCCAGCTGTTGTGTATGTGAAATGTTTATTCTTAGTTGTACTTGTCCTATTTTAGACAACTGAAACAAAAATACAGCCATGTATGCATTACGATATACATCTAGAAATGGAAACCAAAGAGGTGTATCATGTATTCCATAAACTACAAAGCAGTACAGATCCCAATAAAAAAAACGGCAAAAAATCAGCCACTATGTGGTCTTTGTAAAAGAAGCAGATTCAGTTTTTTGCTCCTACTTAAAAAAGTCAAATTATGTTTTAGTTAGGATTTTTGTATGATGCATTAAATCAGTTGTAACACAATAATTCAAGGATTTTACTATTACCATGACGTAAAGTCATGATTTTATTAATGACACGGAGGCGAGTATTATGCTGCACTCTTTCTTTATTTCCCTCAGCAGCAAAGAAAAAAACTTTATAAATATAACAGTAGTAACATTAACAGTCTTAGGTGTATTCTTCCTAGTAACAGGAACAGCCAATCAGGAACAGCCAATCAGGTTCCACTTCCCCAGCATAATAGGCTCTGTCAGCCAATCCTGTTCCTCTTTATTTGCAGTCCCGAAGTAGTAAAGTGTCCAACCGAACATGAAACTGTACAGGAAGGAGTTTTCCCTTTCGATGTAGGGTAGATTAGGCTGTAAAAGAGGAGAAATATGGTAATACCTTAGCATCAAACTGGGTGTATGCATAATCATAGGTATTTGAGCTAGTGTTTGGTCAATGTTTGTCCAAGGGGATATTATTTAATCTGTACATACTGGTGAACTTATAGACAAAGACTATCATAGTGAAGACTCACCTGGTTGCAAGTATAACTGTAATTTAATAGTCTGTTAAAATGACTTACCGTAGGTCAACTTACCCAACTCCCGTCTACCTTTCCACCGTCGCCGGGTGGGAGGGAGGGATAATACTCGCCTCCGTGTCATTAATAAAATCATGACTTTACGTCATGGTAATAGTAAAATCCTTGAATTTTATTAAGACACGGAGGCTCCTATTATGCTGGTTTAAAGCTGAGAAACTACTGTTCCTGCGAAGTGTTGTATTGGTTTGAAGTAGAAATCACGGAAGGTGGTTTCTGAGGACCAGTCGGCCGCTTTCAAAATGTCTTCCAGGCGACAACCCATGGAAGAGGCCTTGGAAGCCATTGCTCCTCTTATGGAGTGAGGAGAAAATATGGAGGTGTCAATTCCTGCCGTAGTCATGATCCATTTGACCCAGCGGGCCAGGGTTGTGGTAGACACCGGTAGGTGTGGTCTTTGGAAAGAGATGAAGAGTTCATGTTTATTTGGGTCCCGCAACGTCATGGTGCGCATTTCGTAGAGTTGTAGGCATTTAACCGGGCATAAGAGAGGCTTGTCAGGAAAGGCTGGGTATGTCACTCTCTTTGTCGAGCTTTTTGTTCTCCGTGATATATCAAAAGTGACCCCTTCTGGCGTGTAGGACCGTGCGGTGATGTCTAACGCTCTAACATCTGAGACCCTTTTGCATGATATGAGGCATAGGAGCATGACCAGTTTTGCCGACAGTTGTTTCAACGATAGTGATGCATTATCCGGCCAAGATTCGAGGAAAAGGAGGATAGTGGAGACGTCCCATAGCACTGAATAGCGTGGTAGCGGGGGTCGTGCAAATCTGATGCCGCGTATGAGACGGCATACCAATGGGTGGCGTCCTATCGGTGCGCCATTGATGCCTTGGTGTGCGGCCGAAATGGCCGATCTGTAGAGGTTCACCGTACGGTATGCTTTGCCGTTTTCAAATAATGAAGTTAAGAACTGCAGGATCGAATTCAGAGGAGCCGATATGGGATCCAGGTTCCGTTCCATGCTCCAATTGTGCCATTTGCTCCAAGCTGATTTATAAGCTTGTCTCGTGCCGGGTGCCCATGCGCTCTCGAGAAGTTGGAGAGTTGATTCCGAAACCCCTTCGATTGAGTAGGGTTCCCGGAAACCAGCCATGCCGTGAGATGCAGTAATTCCTGTTGAATCAGGGGGTGAGGGGACCCGTCCGGGTCTTGGAGAAGATAGTTGAAGTGTGGGAGCGTGCGGGGTATGTCTACCGCCATTTCCAACAGAGAAGGAAACCATGGTTGAGACGGCCATAATGGTGCCACGAGCACTGTCGTTCCCATCTGTTGCCGTAGGTGTATTAGGCATCGGGGAATCAATGCAAAGGGAGGAAACGCGTAGTTCCTTGTGTAGGACCAGTCTTGGGTAAATGCATCTGTTGCCAGTGCTTCTGGGTCTGGTTTCCAACTGAAAAATCTGGGGAGTTGTTTGTTCAAACGGGAGGCGAACAAGTCCTTGTCCAGAGGGCCCCATAGGGATTGGATGTCTTGAAAGACCCTGGGATCCAAGTGCCAGTCGCTGGAATCCCTGAGGTGCCTTGAGTACCAATCCGCCGTTGTATTGCAGAGGCCCGGGATGTACTCCGCTGTGACCGAGATGCCCTGTGCCAGGCAGAACTGCCAAAAGTCTCGTGCCAGATTCGCCAGGACCTTGGATTTCGTCCCGCCCAAGTGATTTATATAACGGACTGCCGATATGTTGTCCATTTTCGATAAGATGGCACATCGGGCTTGAGTCGTTGAGAAACTGCGGATTGCAAAAGAACCGGCCAGGAGTTCTAGGCAATTGATGTGAAGCGTAGATTCCATTTCGGACCATCTGCCACCTGTAGAGATATTGCCACAGCGTGCACCCCAACCGTGCAAGCTCGCATCGGATTCTATTACTATGTCTGGTGTGGTGCCGAAAATGGCCCGGCCATTCCATGCTTCCATATGGGAGAGCCACCATCTGAGTTCTGTTTTTGTCTCTGTGTCCAGAGAGATCATGTCCGTGTATGAGGACCCGTCTCTCAGATGAGAGGCTTGTAGGCGCTGTAGCGCTCGATAGTGTAGAGGGCCCGGGAAGATGGCCTGGATGGAGGCCGCCAAGAGGCCAATCACTCTCGCCAATTGTTTTAGGGAGATCAGGGGAATCTTCAGAGTGCGTCTGATTTCCTTCTTTATGGTGGCCAATTTCGCAGTCGGCAAGTGTAGTGTCTGTAGAGTAGAGTCCACTACGAGGCCCAAGAACTCTATGCGTTGTGTAGGGGTCAGGATGGACTTTTTCCCATTGATAAGGAAACCCAGGTTCTGCAAGAGATTCTGAGTCCACGTCAGATGGGTCTTGATAATGTGGTTGGATTGACCCATGATGAGGATGTCGTCTAAGTAGATTATTAGACGAACCCCTCGACTTCGAAGTAGAGCCACCACGGGTTTCAGGAGCTTTGTGAAACACCATGGGGCTGAGGATAGTCCGAATGGGAGGCAGGCGAATCTCCATTTTCTTCCTTGCCATATGAATTGGAGGAAGTTTTGGTGTTGACGTGCGATTGGTATAGTGAGGTAGGCGTCCTGTAGGTCTAACTTGACCATCCAGTCTGACGGTTGGAGGAGATCTCGGAGGCAGTGTATGCCTTCCATTTTGAAATGGTTGTAGGCAATAAAAGTGTTGAGCTGTTTCAAGTTTATCACTGGGCGGACGCCGCCGCCTTTCTTGGCAACTAAGAATAGGTTGCTCACATAGCCTGGGGTAGTCATAGGGATCTCTAAGATGGCTTGTTTGTGTGCCAATTCTGAGACCTCCTTGGAAACAAGGGAGGCGTCTTGTTGGGAGAATAACATTCCCCGTGGCGGGGAGATTTGTACTGGGAGTGACAGGAACTCTAAGGAATACCCTCTTACCGTGTTCAATACCCAGGCATCTGATGAAATGTGTGACCATACATGGAAAAAAATGTCGGAGTCTGACCCCCACTGCCCCTAGGGAAGAAGGAAGTAGGAGATGACTTACCATAAGGTCGTCTGCTTGGTCTGGTGCCACGTGATCCACGAGCAACCCATGGCCGCCCACGTTGTGGGAAGAAGGCCGGGGTGTTGCGGTGCTCCGTGAAGGAGGTTTGTCCAGTGTAGGAGCCTCGGTTCTGTCGGAATGAACCCCTGTTAACACGGCCGGACAGACGGCTCCTGGCTCTTCCGGCCCCACCAAAAACCTTAGGGTGGAAAACTCTGCGCATGTTTGATTGCGCCTTGTCTAGGGCAGTAAAAGTATGTACAAAGGAGCCAAGCTCCTTGACAAAATTGTCTCCGAACAGGAGACCACGGGCCTGGGTGCCCGGCTCGGTAATAGCCATATTTACCAATTTTGGCTCTATCTTTAATAAGATCGCCTTGCGACGCTCTGTGGCTATCGCACAGTTGGCATTGCCGATCAGGCAAATTACTCTTTGAATCCAACCACTTATGGCGGTACGATCTAAGTCTTGGTCGTTTTCGACCATATCAAAAATTTTGGTTGCTGGGCCCAATATATCCAGTAATTTATCCTGGCAATTGCGCAGGGAGAAATCAAGGCCCTTATTAGGCTTCCAGCCAGTCTTGCCCAGGAATTGGACGATTTTTGGGTCTACTGCAGGTGTTCTGCAGGCCTCGTCCGGGACAGTAGGGCGTGGGCATTCTGCCCGTAGCTTATTGCGTGTTGCCTTATTTAAAGGCTTGCGAGTCCTTGATGCAACGTATTTGGCCACATGGGCCGAAGGGGACCAGTCTGCTGACCTTGGATGACGTAGGTCATCGGGGTCGAACAGGGGTTCCCCATAGGGGTCAACTAATTTGTTTGCATCGTCTGGGACCTTAAGCTCCATGTCAAACGATTCAGATGGAGGCGTATTATGCTCTCTGAGGCCATGGTCCTCGACCATATCATCGGATTCGGGATCTGATGGATCCTCAGTATCCATGCAGTTTTCCTCTTCAATCTCGCTGAGATCTGACTCAGAATCTAGTTGGGCTTTTGCCCGTTTCCATAACCTAGCCGATTTTGCCCGGCTAGTGGCTCTTTTGCGCGGTGGTATATTAGGTGCGCCATCTGTGACAGGTTTGTAGCTGTCCATCTGTGAGATTGAAGAGTGTTTGGTTTTTGCAGTGGCCTTACGGCCAGTGTGAGGTTGTGAAGGGACCACTACTGGCAAGGCCTGGGTAACGGTCGGCTGAGCCGATTTCTGTGCCTCAAGCAGAGCCACAGGTAATAAGTAGGAAATAGCAAGGAGGGAGCAAAGAGCCGTCCGACCGCCACTACAGCTTTAACCCAACTCCGAGGTCCGGACGTTGGGGGTGGAGCTGTGTGTGAGCGCGGGAAGGCAAAGAAAATGGCCGCCGCGGGCGGCAGAAATGGAAAGAATAGGGAGATTTAGCCGGTAAGTTGTGCTCGCGAGCAGGGAACCGGCATTTGAGCTCTGTGAGCTCCGCGGATGGCGGCCGCTCACGGCGCCAGTAAGGAAAGGGGGGGGGGGGCGCGAAGCGCCGAATGCAGTTCCAGCTGGCGTCCCCGAGCCGCTCGTTAAATTAGGCTCTGGGGACAGGCTGGACCGCGGAAAGGAGTAAGGCAAGAAAATATAGCGAAATTAGAATGAATCAACAAATGAATTCAAATAACAGTAAAATACAATAACGGTATAATACTAATAGTAGTAATAATAATGAATAGTAATAATAATAATAATTAATAATAATAATGATATAATAATCCCACAGTTAAGGAGCTGAGGGATCAGGTATACTTAACTGAGGGAGCAGCAAAGAAAGAGGAACAGGATTGGCTGACAGAGCCTATTATGCTGGGGAAGTGGAACCTGATTGGCTGTTCCTGATTGGCTGTTCCTGTTACTAGGAAGAATACACCTAAGACTGTTAATGTTACTACTGTTATATTTATAAAGTTTTTTTCTTTGCTGCTGAGGGAAATAAAGAAAGAGTGCAGCATAATAGGAGCCTCCGTGTCTTAATAAAATTTAGTTTGTCCTAATAACGTGAAAAAATATAACACACAACAAAAAGCGCCATCTGTACATGCATTTTAAAGTTTAGTTTATATTAAGAGCAATTTCCGTATCGTTATATTATGGCATGTAGATTAGGTAAGGATATTTGCGGCTGCTCTAACGTGAGGAAAATGTCATCCGCAAAAAGCAAGATTTTATGGTAATCGCCTCCTATTTTGATACCGTGTATATCTGGATGGTCTCGGATGAGTTGTGTTAAAGGTTTTAGGCTGTGAATGTATAATAATGGAGACAGAGTCTTGTTCTGTTCGTGATATTGAATTGCTTGGAAGTGAAACCACTGTTAACCACTTTAGCTGCAGGGTGGGAATACAATGCTGAAATCAGGGAGATGAATTCCCGGGGGAACCCACATTTCTCAAGGAACGAGAGGAGGAAGGGCAAGTGCAGCATGTCAAATGCCTTTTAGGCAGCGAGGGAGACCAGTATGTACGGAGCCCTACTCCCCTCTGCCCACTTAAGAGATTTAACTGCTCTGGTCCCTGTCTGCTTCCCACAAATCCCACCTGGTCCTCGTGAACAATGGTAGGGATGTGTCAGGGTACCTGAGGCCTCTACCTCTAAGGGAGGTAGAGACTTGGTGGTTTGCCCGTCCAGGCGAGCTGTTTCCTTCGTTTCTCGCGGTTCATCCAGTCACTTAAACACCGGCCGCGAGGAATCCACGTCCTTTTCTAGCGGGACGCTCAATACGTGACGTCATGACGCTATCGCGAGCGACCTGTCACTCAAGTGTCCGATATCCAATCGGTACTTGTCAGAGGCGTGATTACCATCCAGAGCCAGGGTATTTAAGCTTACTTCTCACTTCAGCTCATTGCCCTGTCGTGGTTCTAGCTTGTCTAGTCACTCAGTGCTCTGGTATTCTAGTTTGCTCTATTTGGTTTTGACTCGGCTTGTTGTACTACTCTGCTTCTCTGTTATCCCTTGACCCGGCTTGTCTCTCGCTTATCTGTTTTCTCGTTCCCTCGACCTCGGCTTGTCTCTGACTATTCTCTATTACTCTCGGTACGTTAGTCCGGCCATTCTAAGGCCCGGTATACGTACCTTTCCACTCTTTGTACTCTGCGTGTTGGATCCCTGTCCCGATCCTGACATTACGACAGGGCCAATGGATCCTGCAGGTACAAACAGTCAGCTTGGTTCTTCGGATCCCAGGTTTGACGCCATGGAGCATAGGATGGATCAGATGGCTTTGGCACTACAGGCACTTTTGTCTCGTGCTAGTAATCCACCTGAGGAGACACGTACTCCTTCTATTTCTCCTGCAGTCTCAGGTCTAGAGGTAGCCACTGTAGGTGCTTCTTCCCGTATTACCCCACCAGTACGTTATGGCGGGTCACCGGAGAAGTGTCGTGGCTTTCTGAACCAGATTAGCATCCATTTTGAATTACAACCCCGCTCTTATCCTACAGATAGAGCGAAGGTTGGATTTGTTATTACTTTACTCATTGAGAAAGCTCTGAGATGGGCCAATCCTTTATGGGAGAATGATAATCCACTAGTCTATAATTATAATGCCTTTGTAGCTGCGTTTAGAAGAACTTTTGACCCTCCTGGTAGAAAGGTCAATGCAGCTAGATTACTGTTGCGCCTTAGACAGGACAATCGAACACTTGTGGATTATGCACTAGAGTTCAGGTCCTTGGCGGCAGAAATTAAGTGGAACGAACAGGCTTATATAGATGTGTTTCTGAATGGGTTATCAGATGTAATTCTTGACGAGGTCGCTACTAGAGAACTCCCTGTGAATTTGGAGGATTTAATTTCTTTTATATCTCGTATTGATGAACGCTTAAGAGAGAGGCAGAACACTCGAGATAGGACCCGTAGACCCTCCTTTAAACTAGCGCCTACCTTTCAAAATTCTGAGTTCGAGGACTTACGTATTCCTGAACCTATGCAGATAGGCAGTACTCATCTCACAGAGAGGGAGAGACAGTACAGGATAAGGGAGGGTTTATGTATGTATTGTGGAGTCAGAGGTCATTTACGCCTAAATTGTCCCAATCGTTCGGGAAACGCTCGCACCTAAGTTTCTCTAGAGGACAGGCCTTGGGTGTTTCTACTTTGTCCTCTATTCACAACTACAAAGAGCTCAGGCTTCTGTTACCCGTTTCTTTAAAGTGGGAAAAGGGAGTAGTTAAGACTATGGCACTAATCGATTCTGGAGCTGCTGAGAGCTTTATAGATCAGGGTTTTGCTGCCAAACATGCTATTCCATCCCAGTTAAAAGAGATACCACTGGCTGTTGAGGCCATCGATGGTAGACCGTTACTTGAGCCTGTTATTTTCCATGAGACCATACCGATTAACTTAACTGTTGGCATCCTACATAGAGAGGACATATCCTTACTGCTCATTTCTTCTCCGTCTATTCCCATAGTCCTGGGGTACTCCTGGTTGAGGAGACATAACCCTATTATTAATTGGGAATCAGGGGAGATAGTTTCGTGGGGACAGAATTGTCAAGAGAAATGCTTGCGGAAGGTCTCGCCTCTCGGATTAACCAACACATCGGCTAACTCTGACAATCCTACAGAGACACAAATTCCGCCTCAGTATCTAGATTTAAAGGCAGTATTTGACAAAAAGAAAGCCGATACCTTACCTCCACACAGGTCCTTTGATTGCAAAATTAACCTACTCCCTGGTACCATGCCCCCCAGAGGTCATGTATACCCATTATCTACGAAAGAGAACTCAGTTCTAGAGGAGTATATTCACGAGAATTTAGACAAGGGATTCATTAGGAGGTCCTCCTCACCTGCCGGGGCTGGATTTTTTTTTGTTAAAAAGAAGGATGGTTCTTTGAGACCTTGTATTGATTATCGAGGCCTAAATAAGATAACCATTAAAAATGCCTACCCGATTCCCTTGATCACCGAACTCTTCGATCGTTTGAAGGGCTCTACTATTTTCACCAAGTTAGACCTCAGAGGGGCATATAACTTGGTGAGAATCCAGCAGGGACATGAGTGGATGACGGCATTCAATACTCGCTATGGCCACTATGAATATACGGTTATGCCTTTTGGGTTATGCAATGCACCAGCTGTATTCCAAGATCTGATAAATGAGGTTCTTAGGGAATTTCAACAAGAGTGCGTCATTGTGTACCTAGATGATATACTTATACATTCTAGTGAGATTGAGACTCATCACAAGCAAGTCAGGAGGGTTTTGCACAAGCTTCTTCAGCATGGCTTGTACTGCAAGTTGGAGAAATGTAGCTTTGATCAAACCCAGGTAACCTTTCTTGGCTATGTGATCTCTGGGGAGGGATTCAAGATGGATCCGGATAAACTCCAGTCCATTCTAGAGTGGCCTTTACCCAAAGGACTTAAAGCCGTACAGAGATTTATTGGTTTTTCTAATTATTATAGGCGCTTTATTAAGGGCTATTCTTCAATTATCGCACCTATCACTAATATGACCAAGCAGGGGGCTGATACTAAGAATTGGACTACTGAAGCTCTTCTTGCGTTCAAAACTCTCAAGGAGCTTTTCGCTTCCGCTCCAATTTTAGTTCACCCCGACACTTCCCTGCCTTTTCTACTTGAGGTAGACGCATCAGAGACTGGTTTAGGTGCTGTCCTATCTCAAAGGTTGGGTGTTGACAAACCTTTGCATCCATGTGGATTTTTCTCTAAAAAATTGTCCGGTACTGAGAGCAGATATGACATTGGTGACAGAGAATTACTGGCGGTTATCAAGGCTTTGAAAGAGTGGAGACATTTATTGGAAGGTACTTTACATCCGGTTACCATTCTAACAGACCACAAAAATTTGTCTTATATCGGAGAGGCCAAGCGTTTGTCCTCCAGGCAGGCTCGTTGGTCGTTGTTTCTTACCCATTTCAATTACGTTCTGACTTACAGACCTGGCTCAAAGAATTCTAAAGCCGATGCGCTATCTCGCCAATTTGAGCCTTCTGCTTCAGTTGAACCACTTGTGTCCTCCATTGTACCCAAATGCAATATTATTGCTAATACCAGTCTTAAAATTCATTCTCCGCTACTTGACCAGATCTTGAAGTCACAACATCTAGCTCCCGGAGACACTCCTGAGGGAAGAAACTTTGTTCCTCCTGAACTTCAACTGGAACTCTTACAATGTTTTCACGAAAGTAAAATAGCTGGGCATCCTGGTATTCGCAAGACATACTCCCTGATATCCAAGGATTTCTGGTGGCCTTCACTTCGAAAAGATGTTGAGGAGTTCGTCGCAGCTTGTGAGACTTGTGCCAAGACTAAACTACCTCATGCTTCTCCATGTGGCCTGTTACACCCCTTGGACATTCCTGAGAAACCTTGGTCCTGTTTGTCCATAGACTTTATCGTTGATTTACCTACTTCCAAGAGACAGACTGTTATTCTCACGGTGGTGGATAGATTTACTAAGATGGCCCATTTCGTGCCATTACCTAAACTTCCGACTTCTCCTGAATTGGCGGAGATTTTTGCGAGAGAGGTTTTTCGCCTACATGGGATTCCTTCGGAGATTGTTTCTGATAGAGGTTCTCAATTTGTCTCACGTTTCTGGAGATCCTTTTGTTCTCAAATGGGTATCAAATTGAACTTCTCCTCTGCCTATCACCCTCAGTCTAACGGAGCTGCTGAACGTACCAACCAAAAGATCGAACAGTATCTGCGATGCTTTGTTTCCGAACACCAGGACGATTGGGTCGGCCTGATTCCTTGGGCGGAGTTCGCACACAATAACCTTGTTTGTGATTCAACTCGCTCTAGCCCTTTCTTCATGAACTATGGCTTTCATCCTTCGATTTTTCCTTCGGTTTCCTCTTCTCAGGGGATACCGTCGGTTGATGATCATGTCGCCAACCTGAAGAAATTATGGGATCAAACTCGGCAAATTCTGTTACATAGTTCTTCGTTGTTCAAGAAACACGCTGACAAGCATAGAAGAGCGGCTCCTGTTTTTGTTCCTGGGGATAGGGTATGGTTGAGTACTAAGAATATTCGCCTAAAAGTTCCATCTATGAAATTTGCTCCTCGCTACATAGGTCCTTACAGGGTTCTCACTCGTATCAACCCGGTTGCGTATCGCCTCGCTCTGCCACCTGCCTTACGCATTCCTGACTCTTTTCATGTCTCCTTGTTGAAACCCCTTATTTGCAACAAATTCTCCTCTAAGGTCTCCTCGCCTCGTCCTGTTCAGGTGCAGGGTCGGGAGGAGTACGAGGTCAGCTCCATCATTGATTCCAGAATTTCAAGGGGAAAATTGCAATATCTGGTCAACTGGAGGGGATATGGTCCTGAGGAGAGGAGTTGGGTACCTCAGGAGGACGTTCATGCTTCTCGCCTTCGCAGAGCATTTCACCTCCGCTTCCCATCTCGTCCCGGTTCCTTCCGCCCGGTGGGCGTATCTGAGAGGGGGGGTACTGTCAGGGTACCTGAGGCCTCTACCTCTAAGGGAGGTAGAGACTTGGTGGTTTGCCCGTCCAGGCGAGCTGTTTCCTTCGTTTCTCGCGGTTCATCCAGTCACTTAAACACCGGCCGCGAGGAATCCACGTCCTTTTCTAGCGGGACGCTCAATACGTGACGTCATGACGCTATCGCGAGCGACCTGTCACTCAAGTGTCCGATATCCAATCGGTACTTGTCAGAGGCGTGATTACCATCCAGAGCCAGGGTATTTAAGCTTACTTCTCACTTCAGCTCATTGCCCTGTCGTGGTTCTAGCTTGTCTAGTCACTCAGTGCTCTGGTATTCTAGTTTGCTCTATTTGGTTTTGACTCGGCTTGTTGTACTACTCTGCTTCTCTGTTATCCCTTGACCCGGCTTGTCTCTTGCTTATCTGTTTTCTCGTTCCCTCGACCTCGGCTTGTCTCTGACTATTCTCTATTACTCTCGGTACGTTAGTCCGGCCATTCTAAGGCCCGGTATACGTACCTTTCCACTCTTTGTACTCTGCGTGTTGGATCCCTGTCCCGATCCTGACAGGATGATAGAGGACAATCTATTGGCATATATTTTCGATAACATTTTGATATCTGTGTTCAACAGTGATATCGGTCGTAAATGCTGGCATTTGTTGGGGAGTTTCCCCGGTTTGGGTAGAGTGGAGATATGTGCTAAAAGCATTTCGGCAGGATATTGCCTGTAGATATAATGTGATTAAAGACCCTTTCTAGTTTGGGGGCTAGTATATCGTTTGTAATCGTTTGTAGTAGAAATTTGTGAAGCTGTCTGGGCCAGGGGATTTCCCATTTGGCAACAGTTTATTAGTATCTGAGATTTCTTTAATGGTCAAAGGGGCTGTTAAGGTGTCTTTTTGGGCGGTCATCAGTTTTGGCAGTATGTTCTGTCTTAGCAATTGCTCAATGTTGGTAGGTTGGTGTATGGTGTGGTCCTCTCGGAGATTGTACAATTTCCCCGCTTTGTTGCCCTGTGTATATGTGCAGACTTTCAGTTTCTGTAGTACATAGGAGGATTTTGCTAGCTGTATATCATTTAGTCATTGTCTGGTTCAGGCTATGAGTTGGTTGGCCTGTTCTGTGGGGTTTAGTTTATTGGCTATTGTGGTGTCTCTTAATATTCTAAGTAATTCAATGTATTCATTTTGAGATTTGTGTTTGAGATATGAGGCTTTGTTGATTATCAAGCCTCTGATAACAAATTCGTGTGCTTGCCAGAGCGATAGTGGCATGACATCTGTGGTGTCATTTGTGGTAAACTATGTGGATATTTCGTCTTCTAGTGTCTGCATAAAAGGTATGTTGTGTAGTAACGTGTCATTGAAGCGCCATGGTGTCAGTCCTCTCAATTGAAAACTGTCCTTTGCGGTCAGTGAGACCGGTGCGTGATATGACCATAGAATGTCTCCTATCATACATTGCACGATCTGTGGCAACAGGGAACCTGGGACTAGCACCAGGTGAATTCTAGAGTGTGATTTGTGAACTGAGGAATAAAAGGTAAAATCAGCCCCGTCGGGTTGTAGGATTCTCCATGCATCATGGAGCCCATATTCTGTGATTAGAAATGTCCCAAATAGTTCGCTGGCGAATAGTTCCTGGCGAACATAGATTGTTCGCGTTCGCCACGGATGGCGAACATATGCGATGTTCGGTCCGCCCCCTATTTGTCATCATTGAGTAAACTTTGACCTTGTACCTCACAGTCAGCAGACACATTCCAGCCAATTAGCAGCAGACCCTCCCGCCCAGACCCTTCCACCTCCTGGACAGCATCCATTGTAGATTCATTCGGAAGCTGCATTCTTTTTTTTTTAGACAGAAGTGTGTTGTATTTCAGCATGCTAGGCTGAACGTGCGTATATCATGGCTAATTGCACTGAAGGTATGAGTATATAGCAGTACATTGTTGTGAAAGATGACTGTCATGTTTAGGGTGTAGCTTGCACGTTATCAACTGTGTATTTATATCAGCAGCTCCACCTCTAGTTATGAATCAAGTGTGAGTCGCCCCATGAGATGAGACTAGTTAATAACATAGTACATGAACGGTTAAGGTAAAGGCATGTAAGGAACTATGACAATAAACTCTTTAGGAGGTGAAATAATCACATGTTTAAACGCTTGCTACTTTACGATTAGTTAATGTGCAGAGAGCAGTTCATGTGATCAAAGGCATGGTGTGGAGGATCGGCTATAATGGGACATGCTTAGCAGGCTGCTGTTTACTGCTTGTGCTCATCCGATCCCTTCTGGGCGCCAGGTGCAGACCCTGGGAGTCCCTGATACCTGGAACAACAAAAGCAAGTCTCTGGCTGAGTACCGGGTTTGCGGCTTGATGTGGTGGAAGCTTGTTTTGTCGGGTGGTCGGATCTGTCCCGGTGGTGCTTCACGTCCGGTGCGGAATTGTGGTGGCTTAAGGTGGAGGCGAGTGCTTGACGTGCGGCAGGCTCTGCATTTCTGTTTGTGCCTCCGGTCCCGTCTTCGACGCCTTTTGCGTTGGTGGATTTTAATGGGGACTGCTTCACTTAGCTGTGATGGAGCTTGTTGGGGCTGTGGTGGAGCTTGTTGGGGCTTCCTGCTTGTTATTTGCTTCCAAAATTGATTAAAGAGTCTGTCCAGCTTAGACTCAATATCCTGCCATGCTTTGCTGGTACCAGGAGGACACGCGGCTGCCGCCATATTGGGATAGTCGCAGATGAGTATGTCAGCCTGGGCGGCTGTGCTCTGTGCTTCCATAACTCCAGACAGCCTCTCAGGGGTGGACCGGTATAACCCCCACCGGTCCGAGGGGGGGGTAACGGAGCTCCAGCCGGGAAGTAGCTGCTCCTGGGCATCCCAGGATAGGGAGATCAGCCGAATCTCCCGCCCGGTGAGCACCAGGCCACACTTGCCACTTGCCACATTTGCCACGGTGAGCACCAGGCCACACTTTCCTCCATGGCAGCTAGGCCCCGCCCCCGGAAGCTGCATTCTTAGTGAGAGGAGGGCCAGTGTAGCTGCTGCTGATTTAATAGGGAAATCGAGAGCTAGGCTAGTGTATTCAGTGTCCACTACAGTCCTGAAGGACTCATCTGATCTCTGCTGTAAGAACAGCACCCCAAAAAGCCCTTTTTAGGGCTAGAACATCAGTCTGCTTTTTTTTTTTGTGTGTAATCTAATTGCAGTTGCCTGCCTGCCAGCGTGTGTGTCAGGCTCACAGCGTATACTGTGCCCACTTACCCAGTGCCACCACTCATATCTGGTGTCACAATAGCTTGCATTTAAAAAACAAACAAAACTTTTTTGACTGTAATATAATAGCAGTCAGTTTCCTTCACACCTGTGCATTTCAGGGCCTGCCAGAGCACAGTGTCACACCAGTGCAACTCATATCTGGTGTAACAGTAGTGTACATTAAAAAAAACCTAGAAATTTGACTGTGAAATAATAGCAGTCAGTTTCCTTCACACATGTGCGTTTCAGGGCCTGCCTGGGCACAGTGTCACACTAGTGATGTCCCGAACGGTTCGCTGGCGAATAGTTCCTGGCGAACATAGCGTGTTCGCGTTCGCCACGGACGGCGAACATATGCGATGTTCGGTCCGCACCCTATTTTTTTTTTGTGGTCTTTCAGCCAAATTTACTAATATGTATTAATACTAAGTAAAGATTACCCCCTACCCTACCCTAACTCACTGTTAAAAAAAAAAAGGGCCCCCCCCCTCCCTGAGCGGGTCGGGGCCCTAAAGTAAAAAAAGGGGGGAGGACATATTGTCCTTCCCCCTGGCCCCCACCCCTGAGCCGTGGGTGGGGGCCCTAAATACCAATGGGGGGGAAAAATTGTCCTCCCCCGGCCCCCACCCCTGAGCGGTGGGTGGGGGCCCTAAATACCAATAGGGGGAACCTATTGTCCCCCCCCTGGCACTCACCCCTGAGCGGCGGGTGGGGGCCCTAAATACCAAGAGGGGGGACCTATTGTCCTCCCCCCTGGCCCCCACCCCTGAGCGGCGGGTGGGGGCCCTAAATACCAATAGGGGGGAACTATTGTCCTCCCCACAGCCCCCACCCCTGAGCGGCGGGTGGGGGCTCTACAAAAAACAATAAGGGGGGACCTAATGTCCCCCCCCGGCCCCCACCCCTGAGCGGTGGGTGAGGGCCCTAAAAATAACAATAAGGGGGGACCTACTGTCCCCGCCCCCACTCCTGAACGGTGGGTGGGGGCCCTAAAAATAACAATAAGGGGGGGACCTATTGTCCCCCCGGTCCCCACCCCTGAGTGGTGGGCGGGGGCCCTAAATACAAAGGGGGGTGACCCTAGTCACCCCTCCCCCACACAAAAAAAAATTATCCCCCTACCTACCCCCCTCACCCTAAAAATAATAAGGGGGGACCTTTAACTAATAACCTGTAAAAAATAGATAAAAACAACTTACCATTCAATGTTTTCTTTCTTCTAAAATCTTATTTTTTCAGCCCCCAAAAAGGCCAAATAAAAAAACATAATAACCGACGCAATTGAAAAAAAAAATAATTATCCATCTTCACCCATGGAGGGCTCCGCGCAGACTGAGCAATGCAGGGCAGGGGAAGGCTTATAAAGCCTTGCCACGCCCTGCAGTTAGGCTAAGAACACTCTGATTGGCTGGTTTAAGCCAATCAGAGTGCTCTTTGTCATTTTACACAGCGTGGGAAAATTCCTAAGAACTTTCCCACGCTCTGTAAAATGACACAGAGCACTCTGATTGGATGGCTTGAAATCCATCCAATCACAGTGCTCTGTGTCATTTTACACAGCGTGGGAAAGTTCTTTGGAATTTTCCAACGCTGTGTAAAATGACACAGAGCACTGTGATTGGATGGATTTCAAGCCCACCAATTAGAGTGCTCTTTGTCATTTTACACAGCGTGGGAAAATTTCAAAGAACTTTCCCACGCTGTGTAAAATGACACAGAGCACTGTGATTGGAAGGATTTCAAGCCATCCAATCACAGTGCTCTGTGTCATTTTACACAGCGTGGGAAAGTTCTTTGGAATTTTCCCATGCTGTGTAAAATGGCACAGAGCCCCCGATTGGATGTATTTCAAGCCCACCAATCAGAGTGCTCTTTGTCATTTTACACAGTGTGGGAAAATTCCAAAGAACTTTCCCACGCTGTGTAAAATGACACAGAGCACTGTGATTGACACAGAGCACTGTGATTTTGCAGAGCTCAGTCTGCGCGGAGCCCTCCATGGGTGAAGAAGATGGATTATTTATTTTTGCACTCGTTTTTTTTTTTTTTTTTTATTGCGTCGGTTATTATGGTTTTTTATTTGCCCTTTTTTGGGGCTGAAAAAATAAGATTTTAGAAGAAAGAAAACATCGAATGGTAAGTTGTTTTTATCTAATTTTTTTTTACAGGTTTTTAGTTAAAGGTCCCTCCCTCATTATTTTTAGGGTGAGGGGGGTAGGTAGGGGGATATTTTTTGGGGGGAGGAGGGGTGACTAGGGTCCCCCCCTTTGTATTTAGGGCCCCCACCCACCGCTCAGGGGTGGGGGCCGGGGGGGAACAGTAGGCCCCCACCTTATTGTTATTTTTAGGGCCCCCACCCACCGCTCAGGGGTGGGGGCCGGGGGGGACAGTAGGTCCCCCCCTTATTGTTATTTTTAGGGCCCCCACCCACCGCTCAGGGGTGGGGGCCAGGGGGGACAGTAGGTCCCCCTTATTGTTATTTTTAGGGCCCCCACCCACCGCTCAGGGGTGGGGGCCGGGGGGGACAGTAGGTCCCCCCCTTATTGTTATTTTTAGGGCCCCCACCCACCGCTCAGGGGTGGGGGCCAGGGGGGACAGTAGGTCCCCCCTTATTGTTATTTTTAGGGCCCCCACCCACTGCTCAGGGGTGGGGGCTGGGGGGGACAGTAGGTCCCCCCCTTATTGTTATTTTTAGAGCCCCCCACCCACCGCTCAAGGGTGGGGGCCGGGGGGGACAATAGGTCCCCCCTTATTGTTATTTTTAGGGCCCCCACCCACCACTCAGGGGTGGGGGCCAGGGGGGACAGTTGGTCCCCCCTTATTGTTTTTTTTAGGGCCCCCACCCGCCGCACAGGGGTGGGGGCCGGAGAGGGGGAGGACAGTAGGTCCCCCCTCATTATCTTTATGGCCCCCACCCACCGCCCAGGGGTAGGGGCCGGGGGGGAAGGAGAGTAGGTCTCCTCCGCCCCCCTTCAATCACTATTGTGGCCAGAAAGAGTCCCTGTGGGTTTTAAAATTTGCCTGCCTATTGAAGTCTATGGCGGTTCGCCCGGTTCGCGAACATTTGCGGAAGTTCGCGTTCGCGGTTCGCGAAACGAAAATTTTATGTTCGCGACATCACTATGTCACACCAGTGCAACTCATATCTGGTGTAACAGTAGTGTACATTTAAGAAAAACATACAATTTTGACTGTAATAGATTGAATTTCGTTGATTGATTGGGCTTGTTGTCACCTTTCGGGGACCCTTGGTGTTGTACGTGGCTGGGTGGAGGAAGAGACCTTCAATGACATCAGTGAGGACAAGGAACGGGACATGGCTAGCTTGGTATCCAACCTTGTGCAAATGGGGAGTTTGCGGTTGTTTGCGGTGCGTTAAAAGGGGAGTTTGCTCTGTCACTGTTAAGCGGGCGTAACCCTTACACTACCTGATCGATACAACATCATACCTGATGTTTTAAAGCACGTTATTCCAAACAATTAGGGATGTTAGGTGATTTATGCCCTTTATGGATTAAAACCAGACTCTGCATTAACTATGTGATTTCCATGGGAGTTTTTCCATGGACCCCCCTCCGGCATGCCACAGTCCAGGTGTTAGTCCCCTTGAAACAACTTTTCCATCACTATTGTGGCCAGAAAGAGTCCCTGTGGGTTTTAAAATTCGCCTGCCTATTGAAGTCTATGGCGGTTCGCCCGGTTCGCCCGTTCGCGAACATTTGCGGAAATTCGCGTTCGCCGTTTGCGAACGGAAAATTTTATGTTCGCGACATCTCTATCTGTGATTAATTTGGTGATAGCTTTAAATTGATTGGATAGCATAATGTGCCTTACAGATTTGCGAGGAATTGTTGTGTCTATTCTTGAGTTCAGCACATGATTAATATCCCCACAGGCAATCACTGAGTTGTTCTGTGATTGAGGCAATTTTGAGTACCCTGTGTAGAAAGTTACATTGGTGAACATAGGGACCAAAGACCCACACCAAGACAATGGGTAGAGTATTGAGTATGCAGTGTAATATGAGAAACCGTCCCTGACTATCCTTTAATTGTAGAAGTTCAAAGGCAACTGATTTGTGTATCAGGAACGACATCCCTCTAGTTTTAGACGTGTGTGTTGCATGGTATTGTGTTGGGAAGTCTTGCAAACCAAACTTGGGTATCCTATTATTTACAACGTGTGTTTCTTGAATACACAGTATGTCTACCAGGTCACGCTTTGCATTTTCTAGTATGAGTCTTCTTTTGGGTGGTGTGTTTGCACCCTGCACATTATGTGTCACTATTTTCATATTTTATATGTACCGTATTTATTCGAGTATAGCGCGCATACGTGTATAACGCGCACCCCTAATTTTCGATTAAAAATCGGTATAAAATGTTATACCGATTTTTTATCTAAAATTAGGGTGCTTGTTATACTCGAATAAATAATACCGACCGCCGGGCTCATTACAAGCCCGGCGGTCCTGGGGGGGTGGGCAGCAAGCGTTTACTCACCTCCGTGCAGCTCCTCCAGCTTCCCAGTGTAAATCTCGCGAGACCCGCGGCCAGCTCTGACGACGTCAGATCGTCAGAGCTGGCCGCGGGTCTCGCGAGATTTACACTGGGAAGCTGGAGGAGCTGCACGGAGGTGAGTAAACGCTTGCTGCCCACCCCCCTAGGACCGCCGGGCTTGTAATGAGCCCGGCGGTCCTGGAAGGTATATTTATTCGAGTATAACGCGCACCCTTAATTTTAAATTAAAAATCGGTTAAAAAAAATGCGCGTTATACTCGAATAAATACGGTATGTGCAGTTGTGCTGCTGGAAGTTTTGTGTTTATTGTGTCTCCCTGCCACCGATCTAAGCAGCCATGGTGATTTGAGGTATGGTGTATTCCCTTGGGTGATGTGCCTCTTATGTATTGGGAAGTTCTTAGAGAAGGATTTGAACTTGAACGGGGATAGGGGGGATAACCGGGGATAACTAAACAGAAGTATTTACAACTTTTCTCTTGTAGAGAAGTAGTGTGATCCCGATGCACTACGCGGGTATCGGAGAATACCATCTCCTGTCGTGGCTAAGGGCTCGACTTGCTGGGTTTGTATCAAGGCCTGGTGTTTACTGCACTTAGGTATGGAGACCACCATGGGCGCCTCTAGTTGGACCGTCTAGTGAGGTAACATTGCCAGGTTGCATATTTGTGTTGGATAGGCAGGTGTAAGTGCTGCTACCCATTACACGTATATAAGCCAATTTTTGTCATGCAGTCTCAGTATTCTATCCTTAAAGGAACACTATAGTCACCTAAATTACTTTAGCTAAATGAAGCAGTTTTAGTGTATAGATCATTGCCCTACAATTTCACTGCTCAATTCACTGTCATTTAGGAGTTAAATCACTTTGTTTCTGTTAATGCAGCCCTAGCCACACCTCCCCTGGCTATGATTGACATAGCCTGCATGAAAAAAAAAACGTGTTTCACTGGTTTCAAACAGATGTAATTTACCTTAAATAATTGTATCTCAATTTCTAAATTGAACTTTAATCACATACAGGAGGCTCTTGCAGGGTCTAGCAAGCTATTAACATAGCAGGGGATAAGACAATCTTAATTAAACAGAACTTGCAATAAAGAAAGCCTAAATAGGGCTCTCTTTCCAGGAAGTGTTTATGGAAGGCTGTGCAAGTCACATGCAGGGAGGTGTGACTAGGGTTAGTAAACAAAGGTATTTAACTCCTAAATGGCTGTCAGGGTACCTGTGGTCTCTACCTCCGAGAGAGGTAGAGACTTAGCTGTTCCTCCATCCAGACGGTCTGATGGCTCCCTTCCCCGCGGTCTATCCGGTCATGCTAGGCCGGCCGCGAGGGAGTGACTGCCTTTTACAGCATCTAAGCAGGAAGTAGTCAGCAGGACACTCCCCCGGAACAACCTGTCAGTCAATGGCTGCAGGACCAATCAGGACGCCTTGGAGGCGTGGTTACTGCTCTGAACAGGGTATTTAACAGAGCTTCTTTCATTAGCTCATTGCCCTGTCGTGGTTCTAGCTTGTTCTAGTCACTCAGTGCTTGTGTATTCTATTCTCCCTTTTGGTTTTGACCCGGCTTGTTTACCTTACTCTGCTTATCTCTGTTACCCTTGATTCGGCTTGTCTCTCGCTTACCTGTCTTCTGTTACCCTCGACCCCGGCTTGTCTTTGACCATTCTATACTGTACTACTTATGTTAGTCCGGCCATTCTAAGGTCCGGTATACGTATCTGGCTACTGTTTGTACTCTGCGTGTTGGATCCCTGTCCCGATCCTGACATTACGACAGGGCCAATGGATCCTGCAAGTACAAACAGTCAGCTGGCTGCTCCTGATCCTAGGTTTGAAGCCATGGATCACAGAATGGATCAGATGGCGCTTGCGCTACAGGCTCTATGTAGCGGAGAGCCGATCTTGCACAGCTATTCTCCACTAGAGATTCCAGTGAGGCTCAGGAACAAGGTGATGTTAAGTCCACAGGCAAGGTTTCCAGCAGGTAAAGTAATACAGCAGTATCCCCATCGCAATCCCAATAACTGGACGACACACAGTTTCAGGAGTAGTCTGACAAGCTTTATTCCACAGTTCCTTATAAAGCCCTCTCCCATGCAAGGGAGGAGGTTCTATCACTTAAGACATTATCCAATCTCTAAGTAGTAACCTCCCACAGATCTCCTCCCCTCCTCTAGCATCATAATCCCCTTATTGTGTACACAGTTTTCCCCGAGTTTTGGATGTACCCTAAATACTTGGGGTACATCCACAAATCCAACATCCCCAGATAGCTCTATTCTGGGGGACCAACATACTTAAAAATTAGCCCATTCGGATGAATGGGTCATGAGATATGGGGTTCCAAAGATTTGACCGACCGCATGGGTAAAGTATCCGAAAACAGTTCCATGCATTTTGGCCCTGCGGTCGGTCACAAACAAGGGAATGAAAACAGGCGAATTGCCTGTGTTATAGAGCCTGGAGAGGGTTTGAATGAATTCCCTTGTTTATGGGGCTCTTTCTACCGAACGGCGGGTCATTCGGTAGTTTCCATACGAATTTCTGGAAGTATGGAGGTCTCAGCGGTGTTTGCCTAGTCAAGTGTCCGATTTTAGTTCCAGACACTCGACGGCAAAACACCGCTGTTCGGTAGTTTAAGATGGCCGCCGCCACGTGTTTGTTTCCCGAATGGCGGCCACCCAGAGGACAAAGACCACACTGCACTGATTGCCAATTACCTGTTTGCAACATTGTTGCAAACGGTAATTGGAGGCACACTCATTCCTGGGTGGTCTGGTTGTTCGGTAGTTTCATTCCCTTGTTTTATTTGAATGATTCTACCGAACAACTAGAGGAATACAATTCTTTACATACATTTAACTGTCATTATACCTGGATACCATGCTTTCTATACATGTACATACACATTAAACCAGCCATATGACCAAATACACTTATTCTCATACATGTCGTGGGACAGCCCGGTACCAATCCGCTACACTGCTCCCCCTTGCCCACAAGCCGGCATACACAGTCTGATCCAACACGGATCGGCTTGGGGATGTCCGGGGGCTCACGGATCATTTCTCTAAGTCAGTTTGTCTTGACAACCCGTCAGCATTTCCATTCTGCTTACCCGGCCGGCACTGGATATTAAAGTCAAAAGGCTGTAGCACCAAACTCCAGCGCAGCAGCCTGGCGTTGTCTCCAGCCACCCGGTTCAGCCAGACTAACGGGTTGTGATCCGTGAGCAAGGAAAAGGGCTGTCCATATAAATAGGGTTGTAGCTTCTTTAGGGCCCACACCACAGCCAGGCATTCCTTTTCGATGGCGGCGTAGCTTACTTCTCGAGGTAACAGTTTGCGACTGATGTAAGCCACTGGATGTTCCCCGCCATCGGCCCCGACTTGACTCAGTACTGCCCCCAATCCAAACATAGAAGCGTCTGTGTGAACAAGAAAACGTTTAGTTGGATTGGGAGCTGCCAAGACAGGGGCATTTATCAGTGCATTTTTCAATTGTTGGAATGCCTGCTCACACTCCGGGGTCCAGTTTACTTGGCGGGGAAGGTTCTTACGGGTCAGGTCAGTGAGGGGTTTGGCCAGGGCGCTATAATTGGGAACAAACTTCCGGTAATACCCTGCTGTCCCTAGAAACGCTAAAACCTGGGTCTTAGTCCTAGGGGTGGGCCACTGGGCTACAGCCTCTACTTTGGCGGGTTCGGGTTTTTGTTTACCGCACCCCACTCTATGTCCCAGGTATTGTACCTCAGCCATGCCGATACTACACTTGGCCGGCTTCAAGGTCAGACCTGCTTCCCTTATCCTATCTAGTACAGCTCCGATGTGAGCTAAGTGTTCCTGCCACGTATTGCTAAAAATAGCAATATCGTCCAGGTAGGCACATGTATAGTCCTGGAATCCATCTAGGAGTCGATCCACCATCCTTTGGAAGGTGGCTGGGGCGTTTTTCATCCCAAATGGCATGACCTTAAACTGGTACAAGCCAAATGGGGTGACAAAGGCCGACTTCGGGATGGCGTCTGGGGCCAGGGGGATTTGCCAATACCCTTTACACAAGTCAATAGTGGTGAGGTATTGGCCCCTGCCCATTCTGTCCAGTAACTCGTCTATCCGGGGCATCGGATAGGCGTCAGATACAGTCTTCTCGTTCAATCTCCTATAGTCCACGCAGAAGCGGGTCGTACCGTCTCGCTTTGGTACGAGGACTACAGGAGATGCCCAAGGACTGTCTGAGGGTTCAATCACCCCCAGTTGGAGCATTTCGTCGATCTCCTTACGCATGTTTGCCCGTACCGCTTCTGGAATGCGGTATGGCGTCTGGCGCATGGGTAGTTGCCCTGGGGTCTCGACCCGGTGAGTTGCCAGAGGCGTGTATCCAGGTACATTAGAGAACGTGTCGCGTTTCTCTTCCAATAGTTGCTGTACCTCGATCCGCTCCTGTGGGCTCAGCCGATCTCCCAGCGTAACCTCCCCTAAATCTCCGGACAGCTGCCCATCCCCCAGCAAATCGGGGAGGGGTAAGCTGTCAAACTCTTCCGTGTTAGGGGCACAGATGGCGGTTACCTCCTCAGTACGCTCGTGGTAGGGCTTCAGCATGTTCACATGGAGCATGCGTCGCCCCCCAGTCCCTGTGCAGGGGCCGATAATATAGGTGGTATCGCATCTTTGCTCCACCACCTTATATGGGCCCTGCCAGGCGGCCTGTAACTTATCATGTCGGACAGGTTTTAAAATTAGTACCTTCTGCCCGACCTGAAAGCTACGGTCCCTGGCTCCCCGATCATACCATGTACGCTGGCGGGTCTGGGCCTCCTGAAGGTTTTCCCGTACCGTCTTGGTCAACGCTTCTAGGCGGTCCCGAAAGGCCAACACATATGGTAGGATGGGAGTGCCATCTGTGCTCCGGTCTCCCTCCCAATGCTCTCTAATAAGATCCAATGGGCCTCGGACCCTCCTTCCAAACAATAATTCAAACGGGGAGAACCCTGTGGATTCCTGCGGCACCTCCCGGTATGCAAATAGGAGGTGCGGCAGGAATCGTTCCCAGTCCTTGTGGGTCTCTGCGAAGGTTCGGAGCATCTGCTTCAAGGCACCATTGAATCGTTCGCAGAGCCCGTTCGTCTGGGGGTGGTAAGGGGCGCTGATAATAGGCTTAATGCCACAGATCCTCCAGAGGTGTTGGGTGAATTCTGCGGTAAACTGGGTACCCTGATCCGAGATAATCTCCCTGGGTAATCCCATCCGGGAGAATATCCGCATGAGGGCATCCGCGACCGTCTCAGCGTGGATGTTGGTCAGAGCCACTGCCTCTGGATACCTGGTGGCATAATCTACGACCGTTAAAATATACCGTTTTCCTGACGGGCTAACTTTATTGAGGGGGCCTATCAGATCCACCGCTATTCGGCTAAAAGGTTCCTCTATTATGGGTAAGGGGTGAAGTTTAGCCTTCCTGCGATCCCCCCTTTTTCCCACTCTCTGGCAGGTATCGCAAGTCGTGCAATATCTGCGTACTTCCTGGCTAATCCCTGGCCAGAAGAAACTCTGGGTTAGTCTGTACCTGGTGCGACTAACCCCTAGATGTCCGGATAGCGGAATATCATGCGCTATCCGGAGTAATTCAGCCCGGTACCGCTGTGGTACCACTAATTGTCTCCTCGCTATCGGGTCTAACCCCGTAATCTGTTTGGTTGTTTCCCTGTATAAAAGTTGTTTATCCCAGATAAACTTCTCTCCCTCTGCCCCGGGGGAACCCGTGCCAACCTTGTCCCTATACACCTGAAGCGTGGGGTCTGTTGCGACTTCAGCTACAAATTCATTAGGTGGAGCCCAGGGGACACATTCTAGAGGGGGGGTAGGGTTGCTTACCTGGACCTCCGGCAGTGTGTTGTGGTCCTGGGTGCGGGCCTGTTGTCGGGTGACTACAGGGTTGACCTCTCCTGTGGTGGGTGACTGGGGCTCAAAAGCAGAAGTGAGCCTCCCCAGATCGTTCCCCAATAAAACCTCCGCCGGCAAATGTGGCATCAACCCCACCTCCACTTCCCCTGCCCCCGCTCCCCAATGTAAATGTACCCTTGCTGTAGGTAGCCGGTACACTGCTCCCCCAGCTACCCGGACGGCAACAGTTTTGTTCAGTTTTGCCTGATCTGAAATCAGGTGGCTCTGTACCAAAGTGATGGTGGCTCCCGAATCTCGTAATCCCCGGACTGCTGTACCATTCAGATATACCGTCTGTCGATGGTGCCGTAGATTATCCACATTGGCCTGGACCGGATCTGCCTCGTGCAGTACCTCCCATTGTTCCACAGTAGTAATGGGGACTGCGGAACCATATGGGGTGGTGACTAGGTCCTGGTAGTGGTGGGCTGCGGCCGCCCTGGGTGGAGGTGGGCCTGGACGAATCCAGGTGGAACGGTCCCGTAGCTGTGGGCATTCCCTTTTATAATGTCCCCACTTCTGGCAGTGATGACAGGGGCCAGCGGTGGGTTGTCGGAACCGGGGCTGTGCAGCGGGTGGTGGAGGTGGTGGTAGCGGTCTCGGTGGAGCTGGGGTGTAGTTGTTTCCCCCGAATGTTTTAAAGGTTGCTTTTGGAGCTGCAGGTTTTTGTGACCTGCGTGCATCCAGGTAGTCATCCGCTTTCCTAGCCGCCTCGGTAAGGGAAGTAGGGTTTCTGTCCCTTACCCATTCCTGGACCTCATTGGTTACTCCCTCATAGAACTGCTCCATCAGCAACATTTGTATTACATCCTCCATAGAACGTGCCTTGCTAGCTTGCACCCACCCGAGCGCTGCCCCCTGTAATCGGCATGCCCACTCTGCGTGCGAGTCCTTCTCTGTTTTCTTTAGATCCCGGAACCTCCGCCGGTATGCCTCGGGTGTTATAGCATACCTGGCGAGTATAATTTCTTTCACTTTACTGTAATTCTTTATTTCGTCATTAGGTACAGTCCGATATGCCTCTGCTGCCCTCCCGGTTAACCTTCCGGCCAAAATAGGTACCCAGTCCTCTGCGTTAATTTTATGCAGTGCACACAGTCTTTCAAAGTCTTGCAGGAAAGCGTCTATATCTTCCTCTGCCTCCACATATGTTTTAAAAGCCTGGTATGGTATTTTAGGCTTACCTTCCTGTGGCACATTAATTGCAGAGCTTTGTTCTGGTGCCTGTGTCCTTAGGATGAATTCTTGTACCTCGGCCATTGTCCTGGTAACAATTTCTGTTGGGGGGTTTTCCCCATAAAAGGATAGCCTGAACTGAACCTGCCTCTGGAATTCCGATCCTTGTGGTGTTCCTCCCGGCTCCCTCTGTGCCGGAACTGAATCGCCCTCCATTCTGTACTCTGCCATGAGTTCTGTAACAAGTACTGCTTTCTTCTTATTGCTGGCTTGTATACCCCTTGCCTCTAGGAGGTCCTTTAGCGTGGAGCGTTTTAGCGCAGAAAAATCAATCTCCATCCGTACTCCATTTACGCTTGTTCCTCTGTGAGTTTGGATCCCAGCGCTGCCAACCAATGTAGCGGAGAGCCGATCTTGCACAGCTATTCTCCACTAGAGATTCCAGTGAGGCTCAGGAACAAGGTGATGTTAAGTCCACAGGCAAGGTTTCCAGCAGGTAAAGTAATACAGCAGTATCCCCATCGCAATCCCAATAACTGGACGACACACAGTTTCAGGAGTAGTCTGACAAGCTTTATTCCACAGTTCCTTATAAAGCCCTCTCCCATTCAAGGGAGGAGGTTCTATCACTTAAGACATTATCCAATCTCTAAGTAGTAACCTCCCACAGATCTCCTCCCCTCCTCTAGCATCATAATCCCCTTATTGTGTACACAGTTTTCCCCGAGTTTTGGATGTACCCTAAATACTTGGGGTACATCCACAAATCCAACATCCCCAGATAGCTCTATTCTGGGGGACCAACATACTTAAAAATTAGCCCATTCGGATGAATGGTTCGTGAGATATGGGGTTCCAAAGATTTGACCGACCGCATGGGTAAAGTATCCGAAAACAGTTCCATGCATTTTGGCCCTGCGGTCGGTCACAAACAAGGGAATGAAAACAGGCGAATTGCCTGTGTTATAGAGCCTGGAGAGGGTTTGAATGAATTCCCTTGTTTATGGGGCTCTTTCTACCGAACGGCGGGTCATTCGGTAGTTTCCATACGAATTTCTGGAAGTATGGAGGTCTCAGCGGTGTTTGCCTAGTCAAGTGTCCGATTTTAGTTCCAGACACTCGACGGCAAAACACCGCTGTTCGGTAGTTTAAGATGGCCGCCGCCACGTGTTTGTTTCCCGAATGGCGGCCACCCAGAGGACAAAGACCACACTGCACTGATTGCCAATTACCTGTTTGCAACATTGTTGCAAACGGTAATTGGAGGCACACTCATTCCTGGGTGGTCTGGTTGTTCGGTAGTTTCATTCCCTTGTTTTATTTGAATGATTCTACCGAACAACTAGAGGAATACAATTCTTTACATACATTTAACTGTCATTATACCTGGATACCATGCTTTCTATACATGTACATACACATTAAACCAGCCATATGACCAAATACACTTATTCTCATACATGTCGTGGGACAGCCCGGTACCAATCCGCTACACTCTATTAGCTTGTGCCAATAACCCACCAGAGGAGATACGTAATACCCCTGTTTCTCCTGTCTGTTCAGGTCTAGAGGTAACCACAGTGGGTGCTTCTTCTCGCATTACCCCCCCAGTACGCTATGGTGGGGCTCCTGAGAAGTGTCGAGGTTTTTTAAACCAAATTAGTATCCACTTTGAATTGCAACCTCGCTCTTATCCTACAGATAGGGCAAAAGTAGGATTTATTATCACCCTACTCATTGAGAGAGCTCTGAGATGGGCCAACCCACTATGGGAGAACGATAACCCATTAGTTTATAACTATAACGCATTTGTAGCTGCTTTTAGAAGAACATTTGACCCTCCAGGTAGAAAGGTTAATGCAGCCAGATTACTGTTGCGCCTGAGACAGGAGAACCGAACACTGGTGGATTATGCACTAGAGTTCAGGTCTCTGGCGGCAGAAATCAAGTGGAATGAGCAGGCGTATATGGATGTATTTTTGAATGGCCTATCTGATGTAATCCTTGATGAGGTTGCTACCAGAGAACTCCCTGAGAATTTAGAGGATTTAATTTCGTTCATCTCTCGTATAGATGAACGTCTAAGAGAGAGACAGAACACTCGAGAGAGGAACCAGAGACCTTCTTTTAGGTTAGCTCCTGCTTTTCCAAGTCCTGACTCCACGATATCTTTGCTTACTGAACCTATGCAGATAGGGTATACCCGCCTCTCTGAGGAGGAAAGACAGCACAGGAGGAGAGAGGGTTTGTGTATGTATTGTGGAGCCAAGGGTCATTTACTCTCGAACTGTTCTAACCGCCCGGGAAACGCTCGCACCTAAGTCCCTCTAGAGGACAGGCCTTGGGTGTTTCTATTTTGTCCTCTACTCCTAATTATAAGGATCACAGGCTTCTGCTACCAGTTTCCTTAACTTGGGGGAAGGAAGTAGTAAGGGCTATGGCACTGATAGATTCCGGTGCTGCTGAGAATTTTATCGACCAAGCCTTTGCTAGTAAGAACAATTTTCCATCCCAGCTTAGGGAGACACCTTTGGCCGTTGAGGCCATAGATGGTAGACCACTACTAGACCCTGTTATCTTTCGTGAGACCGTACCCATTGATTTAAATGTTGGTATCCTACACGTGGAGAATTTATCTCTTCTGCTCATTTCGTCTCCTTCCGTTCCCATAGTTCTGGGGTACCCATGGTTGAAAAAACATAACCCTATTATCGATTGGGAGTTAGGAGAGATACTCTCGTGGGGCCAGGGCTGCCAGGATCGGTGTTTGTGCAAGGTTTCTCCATTAGCTAATATTAACATACCGGAGAATCCTACTCAGTCCACAGAAAGACAAATACCAGACCTTTACCTAGACTTAAGGGCAGTGTTTGACAAGAAGAATGCCGATTCTTTGCCTCCACACAGGTCATTTGACTGTAAGATTAAGCTGCTACCCGGCACTATGCCTCCGAGGGGCCATGTATATCCTTTGTCTGTTCAGGAAAACTCGGTTCTAGAGGAGTATATTCGGGAGAATTTAGAAAAGGGATTCATCAGGAGGTCTTCTTCTCCGGCCGGGGCTGGGTTCTTTTTCATTAAGAAAAAGGATGGCACGCTGAGACCTTGTATCGATTACCGAGGCTTGAATAAAATAACTGTCAGAAATGCCTATCCTATCCCACTGATTACCGAGTTATTTGATCGTCTTAAGGGCTCCAAAATCTTCACCAAGTTAGATCTCAGAGGGGCTTACAATTTGGTGAGAATCCAGCAAGGTCACGAGTGGATGACGGCATTCAATACCCGGTATGGCCATTACGAATACACTGTTATGCCATTTGGACTATGCAATGCTCCTGCAGTATTTCAAGATTTGATTAATGAGGTACTTAGGGAGTTTCAGCATGATTGTGTTATTGTTTACCTGGACGACATACTAATACACTCTAAGGAGATTGAGACTCACCATAGACAGGTCAGAAAGGTATTACACAAGCTGCTGCAACATGGTCTATATTGCAAATTGGAAAAGTGCAGTTTTGATCAGTCTCAGGTAGACTTTCTTGGATACGTGATTTCTGGGGAGGGTTTTAAAATGGATCCTGTAAAACTCCAATCTATTTTAGACTGGCCCTTGCCCAAAGGACTCAAGGCTATCCAAAGGTTTATTGGTTTTTCCAACTACTATAGGCGCTTCATTAAAGGATACTCCTCTATCATTGCGCCTATTACCAATATGACCAAACAAGGGGCTGATACTAAGTTCTGGTCTAAGGAAGCTCTTGGTGCTTTCAAGACTCTCAAGGAACTTTTTGCCTCGGCTCCCATTCTAGTCCATCCTGATACGACTCTGCCTTTCTTGCTCGAGGTCGATGCCTCTGAGACAGCAGTTGGGGCTGTTCTGTCTCAAAGGTTAGGGGTGGATAAACCGTTACACCCTTGTGGTTTTTTCTCTAAGAAATTTTCTGGGCCTGAGAGCAGATATGACATCGGGGAAAGGGAACTGTTAGCAGTCATTAAAGCCTTAAAGGAGTGGAGACATTTGTTGGAGGGGACCCTACACCCTATTACGATTTTGACGGACCACAAAAACTTGTCCTATATTGGGGAGGCTAAGCGCTTATCCTCTAGACAAGCTCGTTGGTCCTTATTCCTGACTCACTTCAATTATGTACTGACTTACAGACCTGGTTCTAAAAACTCTAAAGCCGATGCATTATCTCGCCAATATGAACCTTCTACTGTACCTGAACCAGTTCTTTCTTCTATAGTTCCGAAATGCAATATCATTGCTAATACGAATCTCAGGATTCATTCTCCATTACTGGCCGAGATCATTAAGTTGCAACATCTAGCACCTAAACAGACTCCTGCGGGCCGTCATTTCGTTCCTCCTGCTCTTCAACTGGAACTTTTACAGTGTTTACATAATAGCAAGATGGCGGGACATCCTGGTATTCGCAAAACTTACGCGTTGATCTCTAAGGACTTCTGGTGGCCTGCTTTACGGAGGGATATTGAGGAGTTCATCGCTGCATGTGAAGTTTGTACTAAAACCAAACAACCCCATACACTTCCATGTGGATTCCTGCACCCCTTGGAGGTTCCAGAAAAACCATGGTCCTGTTTGGCCATGGACTTTATTGTCGATCTACCTATCTCTAAAAGACAGACTGTTATCCTCACCGTGGTTGACAGGTTTACTAAGATGGCACACTTCATTCCCCTGCCTAAACTCCCGTCTTCTCCCGAATTGGCAGAGATATTCGCTAAGGAGATTTTTCGCCTACATGGGATACCCTCTCAAATTGTATCAGACAGAGGCTCCCAATTTGTTTCCCGCTTTTGGAGGTCCTTCTGCTCTCAACTTGATATTAAATTAAACTTTTCTTCTGCCTATCATCCTCAGTCTAACGGAGCTGCTGAACGTACCAACCAGAAAATCGAACAATATTTACGATGCTTTGTTTCTGAACACCAGGATGATTGGGTCGGTTTGATTCCTTGGGCGGAGTTTGCACACAACAATCTCGTTTGCGATTCTACTCATTCAAGCCCCTTCTTCATGAATTATGGTTTTCATCCGTCTATTCTTCCTTCGGATTCCCCTTCCCAGGGGGTGCCGTCGGTTGATGTTCATGTTGCCAATTTGAGGAAGTTGTGGGATCAAACTCGACAAATCCTTGTGCACAACTCTATGTTGGTCAAGAAACACGCTGATAAACGTAGAAGGGCGGCTCCGGTCTTTGTTCCAGGTGATAGGGTATGGCTGAGCACGAGGAACATCCGTTTAAAAGTGCCCTCCATGAAGTTCGCTCCTCGTTATATTGGACCCTACAGGGTGCTGACCCGTATCAATCCAGTTGTGTATCGTTTAGCTCTTCCTAATACCTTACGCATCCCGAACTCGTTTCACGTTTCATTGCTGAAACCACTCATATGTAACAAATTTTCCTCCACAATAGCCCCTCCTCGCCCCGTTCAGGTGGAGGGTCAGGAGGAGTATGAGGTTAACTCTATTATTGGTTCTCGAATCTCCCGGGGGAGAGTACAATATCTGGTTGATTGGAAGGGATATGGTCCTGAGGAGAGGAGTTGGGTACCTCAGGAGGATGTTCATGCTCCCCGTCTCCGCAGGGCGTATCACTCTCGCTTCCCATCTCGTCCCGGTTCATTCCGCCCGGTGGGCGTATCTGAGAGGGGGGGTACTGTCAGGGTACCTGTGGTCTCTACCTCCGAGAGAGGTAGAGACTTAGCTGTTCCTCCATCCAGACGGTCTGATGGCTCCCTTCCCCGCGGTCTATCCGGTCATGCTAGGCCGGCCGCGAGGGAGTGACTGCCTTTTACAGCATCTAGGCAGGAAGTAGTCATCAGGACACTCCCCCGGAACAACCTGTCAGTCAATGGCTGCAGGACCAATCAGGACGCCTTGGAGGCGTGGTTACTGCTCTGAACAGGGTATTTAACAGAGCTTCTTTCATTAGCTCATTGCCCTGTCGTGGTTCTAGCTTGTTCTAGTCACTCAGTGCTTGTGTATTCTATTCTCCCTTTTGGTTTTGACCCGGCTTGTTTACCTTACTCTGCTTATCTCTGTTACCCTTGATTCCGCTTGTCTCTCGCTTACCTGTCTTCTGTTACCCTCGACCCCGGCTTGTCTTTGACCATTCTATACTGTACTACTTACGTTAGTCCGGCCATTCTAAGGTCCGGTATACGTATCTGGCTACTGTTTGTACTCTGCGTGTTGGATCCCTGTCCCGATCCTGACAATGGCAGAGGATTGAGCAGTGAGGCTGCAAGGTCATGTTCTATACATCAAAACTGCTTAATTAAGCTAAAGTTGTTCAGGTGACTATAGTGTCCCTTTAAAGCTATTCCATAAGCTTAACTTCCCTTGTAACAAGAAAGTTTTTTTGTTTGTTTTTTTATATATATTATAATTCTGGTGACGTCCATCCTAACAGTCTTTGGTAGGTGGGCAAGTAGCTGCTTTCCCTCAGGGGGCACCAGCTTTCTGTACTTTTGGGCCGGATGCGGCAGCAGCAAGTTGTCCCAACATCTATATGTGAAATACTTACAGTTGTGCACTCTTGAATGGCACTAGGGTGACAAGCAGGCTACACTCTGTGGATATCTGGACTCTGGCTTTCATCTTTAGTCCCCGCTACTGAGATCCCTCCTTTAAATGGGCTGCCACCATGCTTAATGGACTGCCGAACATTTATACAATATTGTAGTAGTTAAACCATTAAACTATTTGAACATTCTAACAATATTATGATAATTCTCTGTCCACTGTCAAGGGGTTAGAAAGTTTTGCAAGACAATAGATTTTGCAGGTATACTTGCGACTTTTCAAGCATCTTGTCCATGCTGCTTTACAGGCACCGTAGTGGCCTATACTGTTTTCCAGTCAGATGAGATTTTCCGTCGTGGCTAGGGAGTGTTCGCAGGTTGGCGTCCCTCAGGTGTCTGTAGGACTTTAATGCCTCCTTCCCATGTGACTAAGAGCTTGGGGGGAATCCCCATCTGTATCTGATGAAATTATTCCGTAGGATGTCAAGCACTGGCTGGAACAATTTGCATCTCCAAAGTGTAGCTGCGCTAAATCTGCATATATTTTCATCGAGGAGTATTCTTCTGGCGGTTCGGTCCTAGTTCTGCTGGCACGTAGTGTGGCATGATAATACTACCAAAGTAACTAATCACAACTGATTCTGAAAGAGGCTCTTTAAACTAAAATTGTAATAGTTAAAGCCTTAAAAATAGTGTCATCCCTTTGACCTGGACACTTGGAACTTCTTCTCCTCAAGGCCCATTGACAGTCACCCTCACCATCTTTTAAAGCTTTTTAACAAAATAGTGCAGATGGGTCTTGGTGTCTCAATGTTTACAATCGGTAGTTCTTTCCATAACCATCTTATGAATAGGCTCACCACACCTGTGCATAACATGCTCCCATTCTTTGAAAAGTCCTTGTCCTCTTGGAATTATTATACTGTTTGATGTGCTATGCTCTCCACAGTGGGTATATTGGTGTTTATTTTCCATTTTGTTTATTTTTCCTATATTTAAAAATATCTGCAAGTGTTATTGGTACTTTTATACATTGTACTTTGCATAAATATGTTTTATTCTCATTCTAAAGCAGTGGTTCCCAAACTTTTTAGGTTCAAGGCACCCTTAATATTTCAATATATTTTCAAGGCGCGTCAAAATTTCTAGGTTTTAAATCTGTACAGCGCTGCAGCACTTACTGGCGCTATAGTGTAATGTACACTGTTGGCATTTGAAGGGGTGCTTGTATATGACTTTAGTGTTTTAATAAAGGGTTGTGTTTGTATGTAATGTTTGTGTTTGATTGCAGGGGTGTGTCTGAATGTAATGTTCACTTTTAAATGTGGATGTACATTTGTGTGAAGTATGCACATTAACACACACATATATATATAAATGCACACAAATTCATATAGACACTGACACATACACACACACATAGATACACACCGACACATACACATACAGATGCACATCAACATACACATACATGCACACACACACACAACATTAATACATGCACACACCATGACACAGATACACACACTGACAATAAAACACACGCCCTGACACACAGACACACACACTGACACAGAAGAAGACTGACATATATACACACAGATGCACACCCTGACATACACACACACTTATACACTCAGACATACACACATACACATATACACATACACACACTAACACTCACACTCATACATACACTCACACTCATACACATACTCATACACACACTTGTACACATACACACACTCATGCACATACATACACACATTCATACACACACTCATACGCATACTCACATTTATACACACACTTATACACACACTCACACACATACACATACACATACTCACACACACTCATAGATACACTCATACATACACTCATACATACACTCATACAAAGTGATATTTTTTAATATCTCCAGCCACCCTCCTGTTAGCTTACCTTATGTGTCCAGGAGGGTGGCTTGGCGTCTTGCTTCTGGTGGGAGTGAGGAGTCTGGAGAAGCTCCTGGAGTGCTACTCTCCCGTCATGCTGCTGCTGCCTCCTCTCCCTCCCACGCTGTCTACCTGAATGACACTGGGAGGACAAGCAGTCACATCCTCCCAGCCGGCCGACATTACAGGGGCCCAGTCACGGTCTTAAAGGACCACGGCACTTGACGGGGCCTCTGTTCAACAGTTATATTTCCCCAGTGCTATAATCATTGCACTGGGGAAACATTCCCCCACCCCTCTGTGTCTGTCGCAGCGCCCCAGGGCGCCGCAGCACACAATTTGGGAGCCGCTGGTCTAAAGTGTTTTTTTGGGGGGGTATATGGCAGATGGCAGACCTCACCCCTAACTCAATAAGCATTGTACTAGTAAACCTGAGAGAATTTCCAGGGGCATCATGTATGGTATTGTAAAGAACTGTTCTTTAAACAACCTGTTCTTTAAACAACCTATTCTGCAATGCCATACCAATGATGAATTAAACATTCTCAGTTGTAACAAAACTAGACTGAGCTGGAATCAGGGCTGATGAGGGTTCTTCTCAAGCTAGCTCTCAGTCTGAATAAAAGGGGTTATAATTATGCCAAATGTAAAAGTGAAAATTGGAACCTTTCCCTACACAATCTTCACAGATAAAGGGATTTAGTTGTTTAGATTGTTCTATTAATGTATATGAAGCCATTGCTCCTCTCCCCAACATTCTCTGATGCAATGAGAAGGGGTAAAAATAGCGATGGCACAATTAGATTGGGATGTATAATTTTATTTTTTATTTTAATGTTGGGAAACGAGTACAGTATATGATGTTAAAAGGTAACTGTAAATATAACTAAAGGAATAGTCGTTTTATTTTGAGAAACCCCTCTACAAACTGAAAGCACCAGCAAACAAGTCACTTTAATAATTGGAGATGGTGTTAGGTTTTGTTTAATTTTTCAATGTATTGCTGGCAAGATTGAATGTAGGGTCACGCATATCCTCGAAGCGAGTATAACAAATATTGCTACTTTGCAGATCAGAGTCAGTTTTATCAAGCCAGCAAATTTATTTACCTTGGGCTGATTTTTTTAATAGATAAGATGGTATTTTTCTTGTTGCAAATCTGGAAAACAAATTGATAAATGGCTCCTGCAAAAATCTAATTACCAGAATGACACACACTTGACAAAAGAGCAGACTGCTCCACTGAAAGCTTTTACCTGAAAAAAAGGGTATCTCCAAAATATACAGAATGTTACCATTAAATTAGATTTCAAAATTATTTTTACATATAATTTAATTGATACTTTGAGATTTGTTTTTAGTTTTTTTTTATAGTAGAGTGTATTTTATCATACAAACAAAAAAAAACATAATTGAAATTGAAATGCTCTGCTCAATTACACATAGCATACTCTGTTCCCTAAGGATATTTTATCATGCAGAACACGGTGTAAAAATCCACATCACGTTTTACTTAATCTTATCTAATTTTTGGTGAGTTTCTTTGACAATCTATTTATCATAATTATTATGACTTGTCGAGGTTAATAAAATCTCAAACTATTTTTAGAAATTCCTGTATGTTATTTTTTACGTTGGTTTACAATACCATCTGTTCCATACTGATGCTCTGGATCATAATGTATACTTTCCTTTTTTTTTTTACCTTGAAAATAAGCAAAATATTTTGCTTAAGAAAATATTTTTGTGAAATCTGAAGATGCAGTTTTCTAAATATTGAATTTACACTTCTACAGTATGAACAACTACAGATTTCTGCAATTATTCTGAATTTTGGCCAATATGCATTCTGAATTCTGAATTTCATAACTCTGATGCACCACATGGACGTATCACAAAACAAAAGACATGGACAATGGCTGAATAGGTTTGTTTACTTTGTGATTTGGTGTTTTGTCTGTGGCACCAAAAACGCACAGAATATGAGAAATCTGAGAATGGACAAAAGCTTAGAGAAACTCAGTAGCTTGTCCTTAGTTCCTGCTGAGGTCTAAATGTTTATATTCACTTGTGCCATTACAAAGAGAACCTATACTATGGGAATGTGAGACTGATCCCACCCAGGGTAGTCCAGAACCAAATTCTCGGCAAGTTCTCTCTGCACGAAAGATACAGCAACCCTGCATGAATGTTTTTACCTTCTTCATGCCTCATCAGCGAGGCTAATACCCCTCTAAGCACAGTGAGCATGGGGTACATGTCGAAATCACCCTTTTAGCTTAGAGAGAGTCAAAGCAAATGCATTACAACAAAAAAACACAGAGATGAGATCTCTGAGAATTGGGCAAAAGCATAGAGAAACTTAGAAGATTTGGTTAGTACTCATTCAGGTCAAAAGAAGACCGAATCGATTGTCACGGTTGCTGTATCACTCGTGCAGAGGGAACTTGCAAGCATTTTGTTTCTGGATTGCCCTTATGGGTGGGATCAGTCTGATATGCAAATGGTATAGGTTCTCTTTGTAATGGTTCAAGTGAGTAAAACAATTTTGAGTCCTGAGAGGTGATTAACCAAAGAGCAAGCTAATGGGAGCTACCTTAATCTAATATCTAGGAGGAAAGATTTCCTTTTCTAAATCAGAAAGCATGTTACAGTAACTGGCTAACACCTATAAACTGTAACTGGGGATAGTATGTTCCCGTCTCATAGTGATGAGGTAGGAAGGCATTCATTTCAGCTTTTCCTAGTGACTCGAGTGAGATTCTTGAGCTTCTCCAATTGAATTTGCAGGTATTTGGGGTCTTTGTCAGATTGTGATGATATATTTGTAGGAGAAAAAGCAGTGCTGTCCTCATCTCCTGCTATCAGGTTTCTCTGACATTCCACCATGCCCACTATATATCATCTGGTTTGAACAGAACTTGGAACCAACTTGGAAACCGAGTTTTGGATCCCAGTAAGACCACCTCTCCAGTAAGTAATGACCATAATTCCTATCCCCTATAATCAGGGTCGTACCTAGAGCATATGGCACCCGGGGCGGGTCCTAGTTTTGGCACCCCCCCCCCTGCACTTTAAAATATACAAAACACCCACATTTTTTAAAATGTATGTAGCATTGAGCAGTGCTTGCATGTTTCAATGTAAGCATGCTTTTGTATGGAGTAAGTGTGAGTGAATGAATGGGTGTGTTTGTATGTAGTGTTGGCATTTTAATGCAGGCATGCTTTTGTGTGTAGTGTTGGCGAGATGCAGTGGTGTGGTTATATATAATGGTGATGTTTTAATACAGAGGTGTGTTTGTATGTAGTGTTTGCACTGGAATGCAGGGATGTGTTTGTGTGTAGTGTTGGCAAGATGCTGAGATGTGGGATTGCCATATTTAAGGACACCAAATAAGGGAGCTATCTGCTAAACAGCACCCTAATTTGGTATCTTTACATATGGAATCTCACATAAGGGCACCAATTTAGGGAATTCTCTACTAAATAGCTAAAAGATCAAAATTTAAAAAGCCTTTTTCTTAATTTTAATCTTTAGGTTGTTTAGTAGATAACTCACTTATTTGTTATCCTTATGTGGGATTGACATATTTAAGGACACCAAATTAGGGAGCTATCTACTAAACATATACACAACCACAGATATACAAACGCATTTAGTTATTAAGAGGTCCAACCAACCTCCCTACCTTACTCTGGGAGTGACAAGCGGTTGCTGCTGGGCTGGGATCTCTGTGCTCTTCCTTCACAGCTCACTTGCACGACCAGTAGTGATGCCGATGCCAGGATGATGTCATACCCCGGCTGCCGGCTTACTGCAGGGCGTACACAAACTCCTATATGGTCCATAAAAATGTTTAATCTCACTGCCTTCCAGTATATATCTGTCCTATCTGTCTGGGGGAATGTGACAACGTGGATGTATATGTAAGTGGGTGAGTATTACTATCAGGAGAAAGGTATATGGCAGGGTGGGACAGTGTGGTGGATACTATGACAGTGTGTGCCACTGCACACAGTGGATTGAAGGAGGTGACTGCAGGTGAGGTGGTGAGTATATGGTGTTTTATGTCACGAGTGGGAACAATGGGATTGGGTGTTATATGGAAGAGAGGATATTATGTCAAGGCAGGGCCAGGGTGTATGGCAGGGTGTGTATTATGATACAGTGGAGGTATATAGCAGGGAGGGGATTATGGCAGTGTGGGTATTATATGACATGTTAAAGGGGTATATGCCAGGGTGGGAATTATGACCAGGTAGTGGGTTTATAGCAGGGAGGATATTATGACAAGGCAGGGGTGTATATGGTGGGGGTGTATATGGCAGAGAGGGCAGGGGTGTTGAAATTAAAAAAAAAAAAACTACTTGTCCAGGGACTAAAGTGTTTGCCCAATCTACTTGTCTGCCGTGACAATCTACTTGTCCTGATACAAATCTTTATTGATAGTAATTTAGGAGACAGACCTGGTGTAGGGGTGATAGGGATGTAGTATGGGTAAGACACATAGTGTGGGGGTGGGATGTAGTGTATGTAGTGTGTGTAGGGCATTGTAAGGCACATAGTGTGCTATGGGATAGGGTTGGCAGAGTGAGGAGGGGACAGGTGGCAGAGCGTAGGAGGGAGGGGCTGACAGAGCGTGGGAGGGAGTGTCAGGTAGCAGAGTGAGGGAAAGAGGGGTTGACTGGTGACTGAGGGAGGGGGTGACTGGTGACTGGGGGGGTGACTGGTGACAGAGTGACTGAGGGAGGGGGTGACTGGTGACTGGGGGGGTGACTGGTGACAGAGTGACGGGGTGACAGGGTGACTGAGGGACGGGGTGACTGGTGACAGGGTGACTGGGGAGGGGGTGACTGGTGACAGGGTGACTGAGGGGGTGACAGGGTGACTGAGGGGGGTGACAGGGTGACTGAAGGGGTGACAGGGTGACTGGTGACAGAGTGACTGAGGGGGGTGACAGGGTGACTGAGGGGGGGTGACAGGGTGACTGAGGGGGGTGACTGGTGACAGGGTAACTGAGGGGGGGTGACAGAGTGACTGAGGGGGGTGACAGGGTGACTGAGGGGGGTGACTGGTGACAGGGTGACTGAGGGGGGTGACAGGGTGACTGAGGGGGGGTGACTGGTGACTGGGTGACTGAGAGGGGTGACAGGGTGACTGGGGGGGTGACTGGTGACAGGGTGACTGAGGGGGGTGACAGGGTGAGGGGGGTGACAGGGTGAATGAGGGGGGTGACAGAGTGACTGAGGGAGGGGGTGACAGGGTGACTGAGGGGGGTGACTGAGGGGGGGTGACAGGGTGACTGAGGGAGGGGGTGAGAGGGTGACTGAGGGAGGGGGTGACAGGGTGATTGAGGGGGTGACAGGGTGACAGGGTGAAGGGGTGACAGGGTGACAGGGTGAGGGGGTGACAGGGTGAGGGGGTGACAGGGTGAGGGGGGGTGACAGGGTGAGGGGGGGTGACAGGGTGACTGGGGGGTTGACTGGTGACAGGGTGACTGAGGGGGGTGACAGGGTGACTGGGGGGGGTGACTGGTGACAGGGTGAGGGGGGGTGACTGGTGACAGGGTGAGGGGGGGGTGACTGGTGACAGGGTGAGGGGGGTGACAGGGTGACTGAGGGGGGTGACAGAGTGACTGAGGGAGGGGGTGAGAGGGTGACTGAGGGAGGGGGTGAGAGGGTGACTGAGGGAGGTGACAGGGTGAGGGGGTGACAGGGTGAGGGGGGGAGACAGGGTGACTGAGGGAGGGGGTGACAGGGTGAGAGGGTGAGGGGGGGGTGACAGGGTGACTGAGTGGGGGGGTGACAGGGTGACTGAGTGGGGGGGTGAGAGGGTGACTGAGGGAGGGGGTGACAGGATGATTGAGGGGGGTGACAGGGTGACTGAGGGAGGGGGTGACAGGGTGAGAGGGTGGTGACAGGGTGACTGAGAGGGTGGTGACAGGGTGACTGAGGGGAGGGTGACAGGGTGACTGAGGGGGGGTGACAGGGTGACTGAGTGGGGGGTGACAGGGTGACTGAGTGGGGGGGTGACAGGGTGATTGAGGGGGGTGACAGGGTGACTGAGGGAGGGGGTGACAGGGTGAGAGGGTGAGGGGGGGTGACAGGGTGACTGAGGGGGGGTGACAGGGTGACTGAGTGGGGGGGGTGACAGGGTGATTGAGGGGGGTGACAGGGTGACTGAGGGAGGGGGTGACAGGGTGAGAGGGTGAGGGGGGGTGACAGGGTGACTGAGGGGGGGTGACAGGGTGACTGAGGGGGGGTGAGGGTGAATTTACAATAATAATATTGTCTTACCATGATTCAGGGACTGTCTCTCTCCATCCCAGCCCAGGCAGTGCAGGAGGTGCAGGCAGAGTGGCCGCAGGGGAGAAATCTTGCAGAATGCACGCTCTGCGCCCCCTGCTGGCACACTCCATAAAAGCATCCCTGGTGCTCAGTGATGACTCAGAACACAGGCTGGGAATCCCCTCCCTGTGCTCTGACTCACTCACTGAGCGCCTGAGCCGCGAGGGAGAGGACGACCAGCAGGAGGGACAGAGTGTGGCACCCCCCTACTGGATGGCACCCGGGGCGGACCGCCCCCCCGCCCCCCCCTTAGTACGCCACTGCCTATAATCTTGCTTGAGCTGTGTGAACACCACCAACATGTAATGGTCATAGCTAGATTTTAATTGTCAGTTAGTATTGTGTTTTTCTTGTGACATTTGATACGAAAATCGCATCACCTGATTGGCCAATTTACTTTGATCTGGCCACTTCACACAAATGTTTTAAATGTATAACTATGTCCAAAATTATATTTCTAGATTTCCCCAAAAAATCTAATTTTCTGTAAAAATAAGTAGGCATGTTCATTTTTCTAACCATGAGCTGTGCCAGTAAGTATTTTAGATATTATTTCATAAATGACAAGCATAACATATTTTGTCAGTAATATTGTAGTTTCGAATAACTGGCAAATTGGCACTTTTGTATTTTAAATACTGATACGTGAAACTAAATGAAATCAGTAGAAAACACTTTGTTTCTAAAGTTGAATTCAATTAATTGAATTTTATGGTAATCTATTAAAGATGAAGAGCCTTTTTAGATGTACAACATATATTAATTTTTATGCCTTAATACAAATTTGACTTTAGAATAAAAAATGTTATCTTTAAACAGTTGTCTCTGTTTATGGTCCAAAGCTTTATAGTGTGTAGAAATTGAAATCTCAAATTGCATGCCTACCAATACGCTATAATTATTGCTGTGGTATTTTTCTACAAAGATAAATAATATTCTTTCCTCTTCATTCTTTGGAACGTGCTAGTTTAACTTGTTAAGATAATTGTCTTGCAATGATTGATTTAGACAAGTTGAGGATAATAAGGTTTTTAGAGCCATGAGAGGACTGTAATGTAATTTAGTGAAGAATTTTGATATCGCTATATCTGCTTTATGACTTAATCTCAGTACTTTTATTTGAATTCAGACTGTAAAATTCAATAAACTTTTACGTGACAGCTGAATAAAAAGAAATATTTTACAACAACTTTTTCTTGAGTTGGTTGTAATTTAAAATGTTTGAGTTATTTTGAATACATTAGATTTTTCAGTTATACTTTTATGACTTGAACGATAGTATGATAGATGTGCATTTTATACTTTATACCTTAAATATATCTTATTACAAGGTTTTCTGATTGGTTGGTTCAAAATTAAGGTAGATTTTCTCTAGACTGAATTAATTTAGAAGACTACAATGTTTTCTTTGTATTTGTGATAGTAAATTAAAATACTATCTTCTTTGAAAAATATATTTTTAAAATGTTGTATTCTGAAAGTTGGTGAGTTATCACAGCACATCAGTTGTATTATGTTCAAAACTAGTATACATGTGATTCCTTTGGAAATGTTAAATATGTTTTAACAATATGGTGATTTGCCCCCCAAAAATTGAAACCCATCAACCTATAAAAGTGCACAAAATACACAACATAATCCTTCAAGTGGACATTTTCTAGCTAGATGGGTGCTTAGCTATGGCACCCCTATATGTTGGATTTACATCAGAATTATTTAATTAAGGGAGGTAATTTAGACTTTTTTTTAATGATCTGAGGGCTGGTCTCCCCAAATTCCCTGATGGTTTTTTTTAAAATGCACAATTTGGTTAGTCTAAATAAGGTTTGTTCTGTTTTTCCTCAACTTTGGAACCAATATGAATTACTTATCATTATTCTTATCAGTTCTGGTTACATCAAACAACTGAATAGTATAGTTGTTCTTATTGTTACTATTATTAATATTATTCTTAAAGGGACACTCTAAACACCAAAATCACTACATCTTAATGTTTTGGTATAGATAGTGTCCCTTGAGATTCAAAACTTCAAATATTGCATGTCCGCTCACATAAATGAAATGGGATGAAGTAGATAAACTGTATAAAAAATATATACCTTTAATAATAAAAAATCAGCTTAATAAAAACAAATAAAAAGATTCCCACACTCAATGTAGACCTTTTCAGGAATAATAAATCTGTAAAAATAAATCACAGTATGCAATGTATCAAAAATCTCATGCAATTCTAAGGTACATAAACCTCCTAAAAGGGGAAAGAAAACCTTGCTACAGTTTTAAGTAAAATGAAGCAGCATGTAGCAGCCTAAAGTGAGAGGTTTATGCCAGCAAAAAAGGGAGGTGGGGGGTGCAGACCTACTAAATGTTGCAATAGTAAAAAGATCTTCAAGCACCCTCCTGACCTAGTGTAAAAGAAAATAAGACAGAGATATAAAGCTGGTAAACAACAACAAGCTCCACGTGAATGCTAACACACTATCCCCAAGAGTATCTGACAGCAGAGGGGTGGCGGGGGGCCTTCCCTCAATGTCAGTCCTAGGTATGGGTAAAGATCCGAAATGCAAAAGTCCCTGCCGAGGATTTAAACCTGATCGTGCCGATCCTTAGCTACGAGGTAGTGTGGAACAAATGCCGTGGTCGGGATCTTCACAAAAGGCCTCGCCTATCTGGATGATAAAAAACTCAGGGAACACGAGGAGAGGTGACAAGCAAATGCTACGGTCGGTATCTTCACAAAAGGCTACCTTGATGTTATAAAGTACAGCATCTGAAAATCAAGCTGAACATGGTCCACTGAGTCTACTGAGTCTCTGTTACAAGAAACAAACAAGAAAATACAATATTTAAATTTATCCAAGAACATGCATCTAGTGGCTGCCACACTGATGCACACTGATGCATGTCCCTGTCAGGGACGAAGGTGCATGACATAGGCACCGAAACGCGCGTTGGGCGTTTCTTAGCATTTACTTTTTCTTTGGCTCTCACATGGGCACTGACTAAACACTCTGGGTGTGGAGCACTTTGATTATGCTCTAAATCACCACTTTTGATTTGTTTGTTTTTTCTTTCTCTACCATGTCTGTCTAGTTAGCTGAAAAGGGAGAGAGGCTTTATAAAGCATTTGTCAGTACATTTAGCACTGACCTCTTATTCTGCCCTACATTTCTCTCTCCCTATACTGCTTTATTTCCTGTTTGCATTGCTAGGACCCTTGTTATACAGTTCAATTTTTTATTTTTTGAATATTTTCTTTTGATTTAACTGTATCTCTGCAAGGGAGCTGAGGACCTATACTATACTATTAAGTATTAGGTCTAAGCCCTAGCGTCCAGCAGGCAAGGGATATATATACATGGATGGGTAGGCATTAGGGACAGGGATATGGATATATTTATTTAATAATTAACATTAAAGGATTTTTTATTTTTTTCCCTCTATCCCATAATAGACCTCTGCACTTTGACTTTATCCCAGACCTATCAGACAGTAGAGATTGGATCTTTTGTATATACTTCATTTAATTTAATTTAATTTATTTATTTACTACCTTTGTAGCACTTTCCTCCCTGATCCAGCCACTAGCATTTGTATACATCTTTACTCTCCAGCTAACTATACGTATATCCAGGTATGCCTAGGGTTTCAATACTTGTTTTAGTTTGAGACCTTTAGCAATTTGTTTCTTTCTGATTATTAATTAAGCCTGATTTACATTAAAGTGTATTCTTCTGTTTATATTTCCTTTCTTCTGTTTATATTTCCTTTTATAACTGGGAGTGAAAAAAAATAAAATACAATAAAATTGTGATTGCCAATTCAAGGCAGCCGAAACGACTAGTGATAACTAAATAAGGTGGACATATTTTTAAATTGGCCAGTTTATAGAAAAATATTGTTATTTGACTCACTTTAAGAACATCCAACAACCAATTACAGTCTCTCGGGCAGCTGTCTTTTTTTTTAAAAATACTTTTCGATAACACTGTTTTTATAAAAGTGACTACTGCATATATTATTTTGACCATTCTGTAATTGAGTCAACAATAGACCATTTATTTTTGCTTCTGATATCAAAGATAACAATTTTCCAGTTACATTATTACATTATTTGCTGTGTATCTTTTACTATATACTTTACAAGATGGACCAGTGTCTTGGAGTTTATAGTCGAAACTTTGTAAACATATAAAAGGAAACGTTAAAATATATAATAATTTAAGGTCATGATTCTGAATTTCCATTTTTTTTAAGATGTACATATATAAAATGTAAATAAACTATGTCTGTTTATCTTGGAGGTAGATGTAAATATAATACATTGCAAAATTAAATAAAAAGGATTGCAACTTATGTGTTAGTTTGCACCATTGTTAAATTTATTCTCTTTCATTTTTTTAAACAAATAGATGTATTTTTTTTTTTTTTTTATTTCTTTTTATTAAGTTTTCCTTATTTTTACAAAACATTAAGTATTAACAATTATACTTAATCAATAAAACATGATTCTGTTATGAATCCAACATGCTATACAATCCCATACATTTATAACCTAACCATAGATACTTATCCTATATATACATACAAAAAGACAGAAATATAAAAGAAAATATTGGGAAAAAAAAACAAAAAACAAAAAAAACACATTTATTATTAGTTATATTTGTTGTCTCTTGACTATGATTAGTTTATCTACATTCATACCAGCCAGCATATAATTAGATATTAATATCTCTCGTGTACAATGGGTAATCTTTGTTTCATTATGACAGTAGGCCGCATCTATTCTATTCGTTTTATGTCTATTATTAGAGAGTTATATATTTCTCTTAGTAGGTTTTGTTTTTTATTATCATTATACCAGGTTGTTCCTATTTCCATCTCTAGCTGGTTCAGAATTTGTTCTTTTATATGCTGTAAGTCAGGGATATCAGTATTTTTCCATAATCTTGCAATCAACAGCTTTAGAGCCATAAAACAGTGAGTGACTAATATTTCATTTTTTTTTGTTTAATTCGGTATTATAGATATGTAGTAAGGCAGTTTCTGGTGTAAAGTTTAACTGTATATTACTTATCTGTGTTATTATGCTATATATAAGCTCCCATATTGGTTGAATTCTTGGGCAGCTCCACCATATATGTAGCATAGAGCCGTCTAAATTAAAACATCTCCAACAATTTGGAGGGTTAGTATGGCAGATTTTATTTAATCTCTTTGGGACCATGTACCATCTATAGCTAACTTTTATAAAGTTTTCCAATATGTTTAAGGAATGGAGGTTTTTTTTAATTTTTTGGAAAGCTTGGCACCATGAGGTAAAGTCGATTTTGCTATCCATTTCTCTTTCCCATTTTTTAAAGATCGCCGGAATATTTGGTTGATTCATGAGATTAAGTAGCTCTATTATTGTGGAATATTTTTTATTCGTGGTGTCTTTGGTTAAGATCTTTCTAATTAACTTTCCTGTATCCCCATTATATTTTATCAGGTGCTTCTTTAGGAAGCTTTTAATGCGTAAATAGCTGAAAATTTCCCTAGATGGTAGATCTAGTCTTGTTTTTATGGTCGGGTAATCTTCTATCAGATCATTTCTATATAAATCCTTAATACATGTGTCGGAATTTTTATACCAATTTTCCATATTTATATCCTCCATAATATTTTCTACCATTTTTATGGGTATAGTGTCTGGGATTTGATCCGCTATTCCCAATTTTTTTTTTTGTTATATACCATTCATTTATTGTTTGTGAGATAATTTTACTTTTGATTTCTGGTAAGCAAACCCTTTTGTTTATATTGGTCCAAAGTAATGTTTCTAAATTTATATCCTTTTCTCTATATCGTTCTATTTTATACCATGCTTGTTCTTTGCAGTCTGCAGTTTGTAAGTTTAAGGCATGTGTTGTCATAATTGCATGATAGATATTAGTTATTAATGGGTACCCCAGGCCTCCCCGATGAGTTTTGTTCGCTAGTGTTAGTGAATTAATTCTGGGTTTCTTGCCCCTCCAAATGAAGTCAGTGAAACATTTTTGTATTATATTTAGCCAATGGATTGAGATCTTGAGGGGTATCATGCGGAACAGGTAAATCCATTTTGGGACTATATAGGCTCTAATCGTGTTTATCCGGCCCCACCATGAGATTTCATAGTGCCTCCATTCCCTCAAGAGTCTATTCATTTCTTTTAATTGATTCATAAAATTAATTTCCATTAAACTGTCAACATCTGATGTTAACAGAATACCTAAATATGGTAATTTTGTAATTGCCCAGTTGAACTGATAGTTTTGTCTTAATCTTTGTAACTGTATTTTATTTATGTTTGTGGTTAGAACTGAGGTTTTATTAATATTCATTTTAAAATTAGAGACCTCTCCATATTGCGTTGTCTCATATAGCAACTGAGGTAACGAGTTTTCTGGGTCTGTAATGGTCAGTATTATGTCATCTGCGTAAAGGCAGATTTTGAGTTGTTCATCGGGAATTTTAATTCCTATTATGCCTGTGTTTTGTCTAATCCTGCATGCCAGGGGTTCCACAGAAATGACGTATAACAGCGGAGAGAGTGAACAGCCCTGTCTCGTGCCGTTTAGGATTGTAAACCATTCTGATCTTAAATCTCTACCTACAATCCTGGCAGACGGCACTGAGTACAGGGCCTCCACTGCCCTCATAAACCAGCCCTCAAAACCCATTTTATGCATAGTTTGTTTTAGGAAATCCCAGCTGACCCTGTCAAACGCTTTTTCGGCGTCAATAGACAGGGTCAGCTGGGGCGTCCCACTTTTCTGAGCCCAATCCAGTATTTCTATCATTCTTCTAGTGTTATTATTAGATTGTCTTCCGGCCACAAAGCCTATCTGATCTTTGTGTATAATTTCTGGCATTACTAGTTGGAGTCTCTTCGCCAATATTGCTGAGTAGAGTTTTACGTCGGTGTTTATTAATGATATTGGTCGGTAATTTGTTATTTCTGTCGGGGATTTACCCGGTTTTAGAATTGGAGTAATATGTGCTCTCAAGAAATCAATAGAAGCTTGACCTTTGTTTGATATTTCATTGAATGTGTCTGTTAACGCTGGAATGATTTGGGATTTAAATTTCTTATAAAATTGATTAGTGTATCCGTCCGGGCCCGGGGCCTTATTTTTTGCTAAGTTTTTTATTGCCCATTCTAGTTCGTCTATTGTAAATGGTTTATTTAACTTCTTTTTTTGGTCTATAGTAATTTTTGGCATTTTTATCTTTACTAGGTATTTTTCCATATCTTTTATTGGGGGATTTAAATGTAAATTATATAATTTGCCGTAGAATTTCTTAAAAGCCTCGGCTATGTTCTCCGGTTTTATAATATTCTCGTCTCCTACTTTTAATTTATAGATTTTTCTTTCTGCATTTTGTTTTTTTAATCTATTTGTTAGTATGGAATCTACTTTGTTGTTTTTGTAATAAAATTTTATTTTTAATTTTTTGAGGTTTCGTTGAATTCTGGCCTCAATTAGCTGGTTTATGTTTAATTCACAGGTTTTGATCCTTTTTTGTCTTTCAGTTGAAAACTTATCTTTATTCAAATTTACTAAGTTGTAGTATTCAATGTATAAATCTGATAAATTTGCCTCTCTTTTTATTTTTTGTTGGCTTGCCAACTTAATCCAGTACCCTCTTATTACCGCTTTAAAGGTGCACCAGAGACATTCTTTGGTGGTCTCTACCTTTGTATTTTCTTTGAAAAAAAATTCCATCATATTACTCATATAATCTATATTTTTCTTTTCTTCCAAAAGCCGATCGTCTAATCTCCATAGTGGGGGATTTCTTTTTATATTTTCCGCCACTTCGGCTATTATTAAATCGTGATCTGACCAAGTGTTACCTAGTATCTTAACTGAGGTCAATGATTTAGAGAAATCTAGGTTTCCAAGTATTAAATCAATTCTTGCAACTGAGCCATGGGGGGCAGACCGGTGAGTATAGTTTTTATCGTTGGGATGCATCAACCTCCAGCAATCAATTAAATCATATTTTTTTACTGTTTTGTTCATTTCTTTAGCCTGTTTTACTAAATTTTGATTAATTTTTTGATTTCCCCTCAGTTGTTTGTCCATGGAGGGGTCAAGTATGCAGTTGAAATCCCCAGCCACTAGTACTTTTCCTTTTTTTACCTGTTCCACCAGTCTCAAAATCTCAATTAATTTTCTAGTCGGATGTTTATTTGGCAAGTATACATTCACGAGTGTATACATCACCCCATTAAGCAAACCGATCAGTATTATAAATCTCCCTTCTGAATCTGCCTTTTGGTATTGGGGCTCAAATATTGTGTCTTTGGAAAAAATTATAGAAACACCACTTTTTTTTTTTCTTTGTTGGGATGCATTATACAATATTGGAAATTTTTTATAGTGCCATAAGCCTTTGTTTTTTGCTAGCCAGTGCGTCTCCTGAATAAATCCCACATTAACTTTCTCTCTAATCAGTGTGTCGTATAGAAAACCTCTTTTAACGTGGGAGTTTAGACCTTGAGCATTTATTGAAATTAGTCTAACCATAAATCCTTTAGGGTTTTGGAGCAACCTGAAAATTTTACCTCATTTTTTAAGACATATGCTGGATATACATAAACATTTATTCCATTCATCACCCCATACTCATTCATCCATCTCTTGGATAACCGTGCGTGATCCAAGGTCTGGGTACTATCTTTCAGTACCCTGTGGGGGGAGACAGCTCTGTCCGCAGGGAAGGGGAGAGTAAGGTAAGAAAAGATAGCAGAAGCTGCGCTGTCTCTATTTTAAGTTAATTAATTTTTCTATGTCTAGCCAAGGGTTGGGGGAAGGAAGTTACTAGGGGTTATTATTTCCTCTACTATTCGTCTTCACCTTCTTTTTTTCCCTTTTCTCTTTCTCTTTCTTCCCCTTCCCCCTCTACTTCGTATTGATTTAAACTTAACCAATTTCCATATGTACAGTTACTTATCGTCGTGACTACCACAGGACCTCATATATACAATGCTTATGCGTCTGTTTTAAAAAAAAAAAAAAAAAAAAAAAATACCTTTAAATAATTAATACATACTTTTACATATACCATTGCCTATTCCCATAACCTATGCATCCCACTTAACTATTTGGGATTCCATTTTCCATTTAGTTGCTATTTTCCCTAAGTTATTGTGCAAATTCAGTTCGTGTTATCATCTATGCCCATTAATAATATTATTTAAGTTAAGTACCTGTATTATCTGTGTGTTCACTAAATTTATCTAAATATCATATATACCTTCTGTGCCTTTTCACATTCACATTCTTGTGTCGATTTTTTGCTTACTATTATGAAATGTTATAACCAACACTGCTTTTCTTATTTCGTTTTGGGCCTCTATGCCCCCCTTTTTACCATTGTAATTTTCCGAGTTTTCGTGCTATACATTAGATTATCGTCGTGTTTACCACAACTCACGTGCGTCATATATATACATAACTTTTGCTATTCGTGTCAAATGGGGGGAGAAAAAAAAAAAAAATAGATAAATTAATTGATAAATAAAATGAGCTACCTTTAAGTAATTAATACATACTTTAACATATACCATAACTTATTCCCGTAACCGATGCATCCCACTTAACTATTTGGGATTCCATTTTCCTTTTAATTACCATGTTTTCCCTAAGTTATTGTGCAAATTCAATTCGTGTTAACATCTATTCCCATTAATAATATTATTTAAGTTGAGTGCCTATATTGTCTGTGTGTTCACTAAGTTTGTCTAAGTATCATGTATACCTCCTGTGCTTTTTCACATTCGCATTCTTGTGTCGTTTTTTTGCTTACTATTATGAAATATTATAACCATCACTGCGTTTCTTATTTCGTTTTAGGCCTCTATGCCCCCCTTTTTACCATTGTAATTTTCCGAGTTTTCGTGCTATACCTTTGATTATCATCATGTTTACCACTACTCACATGTGTCATATATATACATAACTTATACTATTCGTGTCAAAAATGGGGAGGGGGAAAAAAAAAAAAAAAAAAAAAAAAGTCCTTTCGGCTCCATATCTTGTTCCCTTTATCTCTCTTTTATTTCACTCCTTCTCCTTCCCTTCTTTCACAGTTTTTCTCTCTTCCTCCTTTACAGCAGATCGTTTGAGCCAAGCCATTCTAGTGCCAGTTCCAGTGAGTTAAATCCTCTCCATTCTTCTTTATATAAAATTGAAAGTTTGGATTGGGGATTCCATTTGAATTTTAGATGATGTTTTTTCAGAATAGTAAAGATTGGTGTGAAGACGGCTCTTCTAGTTCTTGTAGTGGCTGACAGATCATTCAGGATTCTTAAGTTTTTGAATTTTTCATCAGTAATTGAGGTTTTTTTTGCAGTGTAGAATATCTGTAGTTTGAGTTCTTGTGAGTATAAGGCAACTATCACATCTCTTGGGTAGTTATGATCTTGTTTTCTTTGCATTAGTCTGTGTATCCTTATAACTTGTAGCTCTGTTTGTCTCCTCTGTATTCCTATATGCTCCATAAAGGCTTCAAAAAATTATTTTAAGTTGTTCTCTGTTAATTCCTCTGGTATGTTTCTAATCCTTAGATTGCATCGTCTTGATCTGTCTTCCATTATACAGACCTTGTCTTCCATTTCTTTTAAATTTATTATTGATTTTTTGTATAATTCTTTCAGTTCTTTTATCTAGAAATCTCTTGTTTCTTCTCTACTCTCTATATTTTGAATTCTTTCATTTAGTGTTGCAATCTCTGTTTTTATTTCTGAGGATTTATCATTCAGTTCTCTTTTAATGTCCGATACCGCTTCTTCCAGGCAAACTTTTAATTCTTGCAGTGAGACAGACTCTTTTTCTCTTGTTGGTTTTGGGGAGGGGGGGAAGGGTAAGGATGAATGAGAAAGTTCCATTGTTGAAATCTCTGATATTTCTTGAGTTGACTGTGGAGAAAAAAACGTTGAGAGCCTCTTTTCCGATTTTTGCACTTTCTCGGATTTAGCTGACATTTTTTGATCATGTGTCTTTTTTTTCGCTGCCATTTTTACTTTGCGACTTTTCTCCCCCTTTTTATTTGGGGTTCTCGTTTTCCTTCCCTTTTGTATTTGTTGATTAGTCTTCCTCTTTCTTTGTTTTTTCTGTTCTTTTCTGTTTACCCTTTAGGCTTCCGGCTATAAAACTATTAATCGTGTCCTATTTTGGTATTGCTTCTATAATTCCACTATAAAGCCGCCGGTTAAATTCCCACCGGCATACCTGTGTAGCCTTTTGTCATATCTTTACACTTCCTCCTCTAACGGTCCATGCATGAGGCAACTTATTCAATCGGCGTGCCGTTCTAGTTGCAAGGCTGCACACTAACACTACCGCTGACACTAAAAGTATCTTCAATGTCAGTATCAATTGCTGCCTTTTTCTTCCCCTTTTTTTTTAGCTTGTGGGTTTTTAGCCCAAAATTAATACATAGTATTTTAAACCGGAAGGTAGCAGCTAATAAGTAAATAGCAATTAGACAGGGACACTTTATGCTTTATGACTATATGCTTGATCGCCAGATGAAATAGCCAGGTAAGATATTTAACACATCAGAATATCAGGTCTTTAGTTTAGCTTTGAGGAAGCTTATATAACTTATAAAGCTTATAAAACATTTGTGCCTGTACCTGATTTCTGTTGCCCTTTTTTTTTTTTCGATCTGATCTGGTCCGGTCTTTCCTGGGCGGAATATTCAGCGATATATTCAATGTATCCCTGTCTCGTTAGCTGCCAGCGCTTGCTTCAAGGTCTGTCCCGGATTTGCATTTGCATTTGCTTCGAGTTCTTATCCTCACCCCCTCGAATATGCTTTGGAGCAGCCAGTATACCAGAGTACTTTGTCCTCGTCCTCCGTCTGTTCTCAGACAGCCGACGTAGCTAACGGCTCTCTCTCGCTGCTTGTATACATCTTTACTTTCCAGCTAGCTATACGTATATCCAGGTATGCCTAGGGTTTCAATACTTGTTTTAGTTTGAGACCTTTAGCAATTTGTTTCTTTCTGATTATTAATTAAGCCTGATTTACATTAAAGTGTATTCTTCTGTTTATATTTCCTTTCTTCTGTTTATATTTCCTTTTATAACTGGGAGTGAAAAAAAATAAAATACAATAAAATTGTGATTGCCAATTCAAGGCAGCCGAAACGACTAGTGATAACTAAATAAGGTGGACATATTTTTAAATTGGCCAGTTTATAGAAAAATATTGTTATTTGACTCACTTTAAGAACATCCAACAACCAATTACAGTCTCTCGGGCAGCTGTCTTTTTTTTTTAAAAATACTTTTCGATAACACTGTTTTTATAAAAGTGACTACTGCATATATTATTTTGACCATTCTGTAATTGAGTCAACAATAGACCATTTATTTTTGCTTCTGATATCAAAGATAACAATTTTCCAGTTACATTATTACATTATTTGCTGTGTATCTTTTACTATATACTTTACAAGATGGACCAGTGTCTTGGAGTTTATAGTCGAAACTTTGTAAACATATAAAAGGAAACGTTAAAATATATAATAATTTAAGGTCATGATTCTGAATTTCCATTTTTTTTAAGATGTACATATATAAAATGTAAATAAACTATGTCTGTTTATCTTGGAGGTAGATGTAAATATAATACATTACAAAATTAAATAAAAAGGATTGCAACTTATGTGTTAGTTTGCACCATTGTTAAATTTATTCTCTTTCATTTTTTTAAACAAATAGATGTATTATCCACCATTCCCCTGATCTGTCATTCCAATGATTGATTGATTCATCCATTCATCTATCTATATATCTGAATTTGTATGTTACATCAACCACAAAGTTTATAGTGTACTCTATTGGCAGCACAGTTGCCATTTACACAAATGTGATATTCCGACCACAATTGTACTACCCTTTTCCATTTAGAAAGTCAACTCAGAAGTGTTTTATCCATACAATTGAAATGTCTTTGTTTAGCAGCATGGTCATTATTTATTCCTTTCCCTAATGCATCCCAAGGGATTTAAAGTGTGTGAGGGTACAAAAGAATGGTATGTTTAGAACAGCTTATAGCTTTTAGAAAATCACTCTCTCTTTTGCCCTTAACATTACACACATTGACAAAAAAACAGAAAAGCCAACATTTCTCTTTTACAGCCTCTTAACTTCAATCCAGTTGTATGGATAAGCTCACTTGATTCCAAATCTTTCCTAGGAAGGAACATAAAGTAAAAAAGAGGTTAAAAGTTTAACAGTCAAACTAGAGTTTACTAGACCATTTACTTCTGTTGGATCATTCTTTTTGTCCTCTCCTGTCCTATAATTTGTTGAGTCTAAATAAATTTTTAAACATATTACTTGATGTGGCTGTGAAACATCCAACATATGCAGTGTTCTAAACACTGCCATATATTACATAACATATAAACAATGTATTGGATAGGAACAGCATACTGATCATGCAACATTAATTATTTTGGACCCATAACTGTGATTAGATTTGTGGAGTGTAACAATTTTTTATCAATAGAAGAGCTCCTAAGGGTTTGAGTGGCTCCTCACTACACATTTTAGATGGAATAGCATCTGTGAAGAAAAGGCAAAAGACATGTCATAATATGTACAGGTAAATAGTCTGGAATGGAAGCCGGAGGTCAACTCATGGATCCAACAGAAACATGACATTGGCCTCAATCATTTAGGCACCTTAGAAAACATGGCAGGTAAATAAAGAATCATATGGTTCACATGGAAAGGAATATGTGCTCTTACTGTTTGTCTGTAGCAAGAGGTGTGGACAGAATATCCTGCGAATAGCAGCCATGGAGTAAAGCATGACTCTATAAATGTGCTAGAGTTATCTTCTGCAACCAGAAGACCACATGGCAAGGATGACAATATAGTGAAACATTAACCCTTTAGTGACCAGACCATTTTCCTTCTTCTTACCGTTAAGGACCAGGGCACTTTTAAAATTTCTGCGGTGTTTGTGTTTAGCTGTAATTTTCCTATTACTCATTTACTGTACCTACTCATATTATATACCGTTTTTCTTGACATTAAATGGTCTTTCTATGGATACCATTATTATATTCATATCATATAATTTACTATAAATTGTTTTGTGATATGATGAAATATTTTTAAAAAACACACTTTTTCTAACTTTGACCCCCAAAATCTGCATCAACAACCGCCAAAAAACACCCATGCTAAATAGTTTCTAAATTTTGTCCTGAGTTTAGAAATGCCCAATGTTAACATGTCCTTAGCTTTTTTGGAAAGTTATAGGGCTATAAGTAGAAGTAGCACTTTGCTATTTCCAAACCATTTTTTTTTTAAATTATGTAATTAAGTTACATTGTAACACTGATATCTGTCGGGAATCCTTGAATAACCCTTCACAAGTATATAATTTTTAAAAGAAGACAACCTAAGGTATTAAACTTGGGGTATTTTGACTCTTTTCATGCAACCATTTTACCACCAATCTATGCCAAATAAAAAAAAAAAAATTGGTGATTTTTTTGACACACATAGCAATTTAAGTATAAATGTACTGAGAACTTTAAGGGTTACTGCCAAAGAACACCCTGATATGTGTTCAGCAATATCTCCTGAGTACAGTGATACCCCCTATATATAGGTGTGTTGCATTCTCTGGGGGCTAACCTACCTTATTTGGAGGGTGTGCATTCCAGTTTTCCAACTTTTTTCTCAGCTTGTCATCATGCACCCATGTCCTATTTGGGACTTTTTTTAAGCCGGCCAATGTAATTTACCCCCATCAAACCATATGTCTTTCAAAAGTAGACACCCTAGGGTATTTCAAATGGGGGTATTTTAACACTTTCCATGCACTAATTTTACCACCAGTCTTTGTCAAACATCTGGGTAGTCATTTGTTTGTGTTATTCTTCTCCCACATTGCACTTTTTTCATGGATTCTTAGTTCCTGTTATGTGTTACTGACAAATAAACTCTCAATATGTGTTTGGCAACATCTCCTGAGTACAACTATGTACAGGTTTAATGGGTTCTTGGAAACTTACAGGGGTCAAATGTAGGGATTTCCCTTTTTTATATTTGCACATTGAAATTTGCCAGATTGGTTTGCTGGGCCTATGATGCCTTTGAGAACGTATAGCAGCCCAGGAATGAAAATTAACCCCATTATGGCATACCATTGGTAAAAGTAGACAACCCATGGTATTCAAATTGGGGTATGTCCAGTCTTTTGTAGTAGCTACTTAGCCACAAACGCTTGCCAAAATTAGCGTTCATATTTACATATTTAATGGTGATTTCATCGTTGTGAAAAGTTTTACTGTTTTAAACACTCAAATTTGTGTTCAGCGAAGTCTCCTGAGTATAACAATAGCCCCCATGTGCAGGTTTTATGGTGTTTTGAAAAGGTACAGGGTCAATATAGGCCAAAGTTAGTGTTTTTATTTGTTTTTAATAAGTGTTTTTTTCTTCAATTTACAGGTCAAATATAAATATATATATATATATATAATACGTGTGTTTGTGTGTGTGTGGGTATATATATATACATACATATATATGCACACACACACACATATAATATGTGTGTATTTATGTATGTGTATAGATATAGATACAAAAGGATAAAAAGGGATCAGCACTAATATATCTAACTAAAAGATATATATAAAAATACTAAAATTAAAGTAGGTGACACCTTAAAACATAAGGCTCCCTCTAAGCGTTATAAATAACAGAGATGAGTGAAACAGAGGGGATAAAGGTTGCGCCAGAAATTATAAAAACAGAGATCTTTTATAACATAGATATATATATATATATATATATATATATATATATATATATATAGAAGGTAAAAATCAGGAGCACTCGCTTGGATTTTTCAATAGTAGATAAAGTGTTTAATCACAACTTCAACATCAACGTTTCGACCCTTCAGGGTCTTTATCAATACCCTTCAGGGTCTTTATTGATAAAGACCCTGAAGGGTCGAAACGTTGATGTTGAAGTTGTGATTAAACACTTTATCTACTATTGAAAAATCCAAGCGAGTGCTCCTGATTTTTACCTTCTATCTATTGGCCTGGAGGCACCCTGGTAATATACATTGCATATATGTTTTTTTTGTTTGGGGTCGAGTGCCAGAGTCTGGACTATATATATATATATATAAAATAAAAAAAATATAAAAAAGCCTTTTATATATATATATATGTGTATATATATATATATATATATATATATATATATATATATATATTTATATATATATATATATATATATATATATATATATATATATATATATATATATATAAAAGGACAAACAAATAAAAAGCAAAAGAAAGTTCAAAAATAAGTCCAAGTGTGAATCCAAATGGTAAGACTTGCTGGAAGATAAAACCTTAGAGTCAGAGTAGTTCATCTGGAATGGGGTCAGATCAGAGTATTCTTGGCAGCCATATATGCAACAAAAAGAGAGAACTAATGGTGCAGAAAATCCCAGAATTACAATTACAATTGATATAGCTTAACCTAGCTCTAGTCTGAATGGCGTACAGTGGTACAATCCTCACTTCTAGGATACGTGAGATGGTGTAGGTAGGCAGATGTATCATCGGTATGAAGATCATAAAATATATTTAAGAGACAGCAATAGTGCTCAGAGTGTAAAAGGCACCAGGAGTATAGAAAAATGAATAGGTACTCACATTTAGTTGGGCAGACTAACTGCTAAATGTGTAGGCGTAAGTGGTATAATCCCCACCGTGTATTCTTTTGGAGTAGTCCTCACTGGAACTTAAAGTTGCATGCGAGGTAGAAAAAAAAAATAAAAAAATAAAAAAAGTAAAATGGCACACTCACAGTGGAAAGAGTCCAAAATACCTTTATTAAAATACAATGTGAAACAAACAGTTAAAATATCCACAACGTGTTTCACCAAAGTGGCTGTCTCAAGTGGAGGTAGAAAAATCATTCCTGGCAGGCATAGGTTTATATAGGAAGTGTGGGTATGGTTTCTTTCTTTCTGATTTTTTTGTTTGTTTTTTTAAAGATGAAAAACGGTCTAGAATGATAGTAGACCAATGTAGGGACTAGTGTATACAATTTGTAAGCAAAACTAAGCTTCTAAAGGGGAGAATTTTTTAAAATTGTTAAAAAAATATATTTTAGATTTACTGTGTGTGTGTCAACCCCTCGAGGCACTCAGTACAGGCAGAGCATCGGAAGCCTGCTTGATGGCTTCCAATGCTCTGTTCTACACTGCCGGGCTCCACATGGAGTACCCGGAAGTGATCGCTCCGGCGGGAGTGATCAACCAGTGTTGTCCAGTGAACAGGCAGTGAGGGGGGTATTGCAGCAAAGCCTTGACATCGAGGCATTGCTGCAATACCATTAGAGCTGCTAGAAGCGATCATGATCGCTTGCAGCGCTCTAATTCCCCGCGGATGTATCAGGTACGTCCGAGTTCCTTAAGGACCATTTTTTGTCAGACGTACCTGATACATGCTTGGTCACTAAAGTGTTAAAGGAGGAGAAGTGTTAGACTAATGCTACTGAAGTGTGCTGATATGTCCTGAAACTGTACTCTGTATACAATATTAAACACACCACAAATGTGTGCATGTACTCACCCGCGGCGTCCTCAAAGTAGAGATGCGGCACTCGCCGCTCTCAGAGACCCCTTTTCCGGGTCTGCAGCAGTTTCTTCTCTCCCTCTCACCGTCGAGGTCATCAGCGAGCACGCCGTCGTGGCAAGATGGCGGCCACCATGCGGACCTGGTGTTCTGCACAGGGAGGAGGAGGAGGAGAGCTGCAGATCTGTTAGGGCAGGGCAGGTCAGGGACTATGGTGCAAACTAAGATAGTGCTGAGTCCCTGACCTCCTCTTATAGCTCATGTGTGCCCCACCTACTGGTGGGAGGTGGCCAGTCATGTGATCCTGGCTCCCTATTTAAAACGAGCACACCTTCCAGTCAGTGCTTGGCTATTTTCCTTGCCCTTGTGTACCTTTTTGCCCTGATTCTCCGCTTATGTTCCTGGTTCCTGACCCTTGGCCCCCTGATTGATTCTCCTTGCCTGCTGCCTGACCTGACTCCGGATTGATCGACTACTATTGTCTGCTGCCTTTCTTTGGATTGATTGACTGCGCTTCCTGCTTCTTCTCTTTCTCGCTTGGCTTCTTCCCAATAAAGGCCTCTGTGCCACCACAGACCTTTCGGGACCCTGTCCCTACTTCCAGGTGCTCCTGAGGGTCGTGATTGTAAGGGAGTGCTGTTCCGCTGCAATTGGGTTGACAGCATGACAGTAGATGTGTTTAACAGTCAGGAAATTGGAACAGGGAGTTCTGGCTTGACACTATAGATGTTTGCAGTGTCAAATAATGTAGCATTGGCTAAGCAACTTATAGTTAAACGAGGTCTCAAAAATTAAATGCAAACATTTGATAATATCTTTTGTATAACCTAAGCGATGAAGATCACACCATAAATGTAGTAAAATCAATAAATCTAACTTGATGTTTAAACAAGTGAGAATTACATTTATGATGTATCAAAGCATAATAACATATACAGTAGGGGTGAACATTGAGGATTTAGTAATAGACTTTATATGACTTTAAGGGGTGCAGGAAAGGTCAGAGTCAAAAAGCAGACCAAGGCAGCATGCCTATGAGGTAGATGTTATGATGTCTCAGTTGAACTTAAGAAAAGAAAGACCATGACTTCAGTCTCTAAAAGGTTGAGTTGAGTTTTAGGAACCATGAAGTTATCTAGTCAGAAACAGACAGAGGGTAGCCAGTTAGTGACTTGATCCAGCAGATGGGGAGAACGAGTTCGAGAGAGCAAGAGAGTTAGATCTGGGTATCATCAGTAAACAGGTAATGAAAGCCATAGGATGATATCAGGAACCAGTCTCACAGAGGAAAAGGTTGCAAAGGGTGAGAAGGAGAAACAGGTGGTCAAGATCAAGAAGAATAAGTAGTGAGTAATTGTCTTTGGTTTTGGCTGTCAATACGTCATTAGTCACCTTGTGGCTAAAGTTTGATTTGGAAAACAGACTGTAGAGGCTGAGTAAGGAATTAGAGTTCCAATAGTCCATATATATATATATATATATAATTTTTTTATATCCCAAAATCAGATAATTAGTTTATCAGTCTTTCAGCACCATCTTCGGCTATTGATAAAGAGGTGGGGGAATTTGGGAACTTCTTGTGACAAATGCGTATTTTTTTCTAAAACACACTAATCATTAGTCCTTATTACTCCAATAACTGTCTTCAATGCAAAACACAACTGGGGGGCTACGGATCATCCTTTATTGTTTGTCATTGTAGAATGATTGACATGATTTAATGACCGTAATGAAGATGTTTACTTACCAGTTTATAAAGTGGCAACCTATGCATGTTTAAATGTATTTTAGAAGAACAGCAACAGTTTTAAGGTGAAAACCTTCACCTTAAGATCCAGCTCATTTTTTTTAATAGTCAATGACTAAACAAAGATATAAGTAAAAGGAGCAAGCACTGATATGAGAGTGTATATGTGCTCCTAGAAACATTATGTGCATGGTTTTCAAGTGAGCACAGAAAACATCAAATGCATTTAAATAGTCTTCAATGCAATCATTAAGGTACAAAAATGAGAAATAGGGCATATACCTCAGAATTCTTAATTATAGCCAGTTAAAATGGTAATAAATAAGGAAAATTGAGGCAAAATATGTATTTAGTTTTGTTTTCTGTTATGTTAATTATTGTGCAATGTCTATTTTTAATAAAGATTACTAATTAAAAAATACATCTAAGGTGGATAAAATATCACAATGAACTGAATAATAATATGTTTTATTCCTTGAAATCCTTTTTAATTCTGGTACTTGATAAGCCTTCCTCGATATTTGCAATTTGGAACCTCAAATTCAGTCGGCACATCTAAATATAAAGCTTTGCTCCAGGCTAAGCAATCATTCTTCAAATCACTCACTGATACTAACACGACATCCCTGTTTGACACATTGCCACTAACAAAACTATTTATTACTTTAGTACCTGGTACCCCTCATGTACTGGCTGATATATGTCATCCATCCTGCTATTTACAAGACCGTGGTATGTTTCTTAGAGATATTATATATCTATTCAGCAATCCCTGATATATTAGTTAGGCAGAAATCAGAAACAGCTTTGTGTATTTAGATCTTTATTATTGGAAAGCAACTCTTGGAGATTAACAGGAAATATAAATTAGGGAAATAAGTTAGATTTATCAGTCATATTTTCAAGTTTGATTCAAATTTTAATATCTACAGATTGATATTTATCTAACAAAGATGATGATCAAATGCTGTAGCCATTATGAATAATCTTGAATGTAAACTAGACAATAGCATAACATATTTGTTTTAAATGCACACTTATCCTGTGTTTAGAAGGGTGGACAGAATGATGAAATAACTAGACTGGTACACAGCAGAGAGATTCGGTTTGACAAATAGGTTTGTCAACTTTTCTTTTGGAGATTTTGGTCAATGTGGCATATTCAAGTTCAGTTGAATTTCATCCATGTGATCATGTTGGAAAAAATATTTTTTCATATGTATGTATTTTGCAGTACACAGAGAGGCGCATATTTGCACATTTGGTTCGCAGATCATATGATAACAAGTAACCAATGGGGAAGGAGAAGTAAGGAGAAGTAAAAAAAAATCTCTATTTATATTTTTTTAAATATATAATATGTAAATAGAGATATTTTTAAACTGCTACTCCTTTTCTTCTCTATTAGTCACTTCTCACTTAATCTGTGAATAAAATAAACATTTAATGGCTGCCCCCTAACAATTAAGCATATTTATTTTTTTTTTACTCAATGGACAGTACTGGACAAATCACAAAACAAACAAAATTCCTCATTCATGGCACATTTTGTTTGTTTTGTGTTTCAGGCATATGATAATTTGGTGATTAGTCCTGATAGTCATGTCTATCAGAAAGTATGTAAGAGGGAATAAGACAGAAGATAGGATAAAAGCTCTAAAACTGGAAAGAATAGGACTTCACCAAATCCCATAAGAATACACAAATAGATAAAATACAAATATCCAGGAGCTTATACCATATAATAAAAAAAATATAAAATGTGTACTATGTAGATAAAACAATATAGTTTCAGAAACCTTGAAACATCCAGGAAAGATTTTAGTGCTTGGACTGATCTTTCATTTATCTACAAATTGGACTTTTATGCATTGCTGATATATAAGATTAAGGAACCAATTATTAACTCTTTCCTGGATGTTTCAAGGTTTCTGAAACTATATTGTTTTATCTACATAGTACACATTTAATATTTATTTATTATATGGTATAAGCTCCTGGATATTTGTATTTTATCTATATGATAATTTGGATTTACAGAATTCAAGCAACTTGCCGATTGCCCAAAATTTGGAGACATGGCAATTTGTTTTAAACCGAATGCACAAATCATGTATATACAGGTAATATTCTAAAAATTAGAATATCGTGCAAAAGTTCATTTATTTCAGTAATGCAATGTAAAAGGGGAAACTAATAGATAGACAGCTCATGAAAACCCCAAATCCACAATCTCAGTAAATTAGAATATTACATGCAATCAATAAAACAAGGAGTGTACATAGAACAATATTGGACCTCTGAAAAGTATAAGCATGCATATGGACTCAGTACTTGGTTTGGGCCCCTTTTGCAGCAATTACTGGCTCAATGCGGCACGGCATGGAAGCTATCAGCCTGTGGCACTAGCTGAGGTGTTATGGAAGACCAAGATGCTTCAATAGCGGCCTTCAGCTCTTCTGCATTGTTCGGTTTCATGTCTCTCATCTTTCTCTTAGCAATGCCCCATAGATTCTCTATGGGGTTCAGGTCAGGTGAGTTTGCTGGCACAGTAATCCCACGGTCATTGAAACAGGCTTTTGTGGTTTTGGCAGCGTGGACAGGCGCCAAGTCCTGCTGGAAAATGAAGTCAGCATCCCCATAAAGCTCGTCTGTGGAAGGAAGCATGAAGTGCTCCAGAATCTCCTGGTAGACGGCTGCGTTGACCCTGGACTTAATGAAGCACAGTGGACCAACATCAGCAGATTACATGGCTCCTCAAATCAACACAGACTGTGGAAACTTCACACTGGATGTCAATCATCTTGCAGTGTGTGCCTCTCCATTCTGCCTCCAGACTCTGGGTCCTTGGTTTCCAAATGAGATGCAAAAGTTGCTCTCATCAGAAAAGAGGACTTTGGACCACTGAGCAACAGACCAGGTCTGTTTTTCTTTAGGCCAGGTAAGACGTTTCTGACGTTGTTTGTTGTTCAGGAGAGGCTTGACAAGAGGAATACAACATCTGAAGCCCATGTCCAGGATCCATCTGTGTGTGATGGCTCTTGATGCACTGACTCCAGCTTCAGTCCACTCCTTGTGAAAGTCCCCAACACTTTTTAATGACCTTTTCCTGACAATCCTCTCCAGGCTGTGGTCATCCCTGCTGCTTGTGCACCTTTTTCTTCCACACTTTTCCCTTCCACATAACTTTCTATTAATTTCTATTAATTTTTCTATTAATGTGCTTTGATACAGCACTTTGGGAACATCCAACTCCCTTCGCAATTACCTTTTGAGGCTTTCCCCCCTCATGGAGGGTGTCAATGATGGTTTTCTGCACAACTGCCAGGTCAGCAGTTTTCCCCATGATTGTGATTCCTACTGAACCAGACTGAGAGACCATTTAAAAACTCAGAAACCCTTTGCATGTTTTATGGCTTACTTAGCTGATTAGAGTGGGACACTGTGAGCCTAGAATATTGCACCTTTTCACAATATTCTAATTTACTGAGATTGTGGATTTGGGGTTTTCATGAGCTGTAAGCCATAATCATTGCACTTATGACAAATCACGGCTTGAACTATCTTGCTTTGCATGTAATGCGTCTATCTCATATATTAGTTTCCCCTTTTACGTTGCATTACTGAAATAAATGAACTTTTGCACGATATTCTAATTTTTCGAGTATCACCTGTATATATATATATATATATATATATATATATATATATATATATATATATATATATATAAATTATGGGAATACCGGCACTCCAAGGATTTTCAAGTGATTCTTCTTTATTCAAAATTACATCAAGTTTCAGCTCCATTACGGAGCTTTCATCAGGACATAGCTAAATGGAGGGAATACCGCTCCATTTATATTGCTAAGCTACCAGAGCAACAGGTACCATTATTTCTTGGCTGGAGTGCAAGGGCCTTTCACTTTATATATATATATATATATATATATATATATATATATATATATATATATATATATACATATATATAGATATATTTTTTATTTTTACTGCCCATTTATTGGTCACTTCCCACTTTATCTTTAAATAAAATCAACATTTAGTGTTTGTCCCCTAACCATCAATAATTCCTTTTTCCATCAATCACCTTTTTTGGGGATGCCACAGATGGAACTCTGGATTACAATACAAACAAAATAGCTTGTTAATTCATAATTTCATTTGTTTTATGATTCAGTCATATGAGAATTTGTAGTTACAGGATTTGGACAACTGACTAATTGCCCAACATTTGTATGGAATCAAATGCACAAGTTTAGTAATAACATTGTGGTCATTCTGCTTTTCTGGTGCCATTATTATAGGACTTTTACATTCAAGAATTATTAATTAGTTCATAATATCTTTAAATCTGATATTCATTATAGAAGCCATGAAAGTGGAGCTTGGTGGATGATTCATGTTTTCTGAACTTTTTTCCAAAAATAAAAAATTTTGGTTCAGTAGAATTTCAGTACAGAAAAACTGATTGGCAAAGGAATAAAAGAAACAAAAGGGCATCAAAATGGGCCAATCAGTGTACTGCAACACATATACAAAATATATTATACCACCCAAGCACTTCGGATTGAGCAAACCGGAATTTGCTCTTTAGCATGTGAGTAGGTTTAACTTATGTATTTATTTTTACACTCCTTTTTACGGTGTACACTATTGTGGTTCTGTTTGTTTATCTCGACATATACACGGACGGAAGAATTTATATTTACACATGTATCCTTAAGTGGGGATGACACCACTTCAAGTGCTTTCAGAGGAGCTAGGTTTTACGGCTCCATTACACATGAGTGTACATTTTATAGTTTTTACCTACCCTTGCTCCATAGCTCTACATACTTCATCATATATGATTTTTATTTGATTAATTTTTAATGAGGATACCCCCTACTACACCTATAATTCAAAGAATTACCTCTGCACTTGATCCATAGGCGAGGATTATTCCACCCATGCGCATACACTGGAGCTGTATTGAAGCTCCAGAAAAGTGTGAGTGCACATTTTTTATCTTACCTATCACAACTACAGTTTTAAAATACTACACTATTATATATTCTCTGGTTCTCTCCACATATATCTTGTCAAGGATTACTGAAGTGCTGCACCTCCCCCCCTCCCCCCCTGTTTTTATCCAATTTTCTAATCGGAAAAGAGAGACTCCGTATTGGTGTTTGAGCTGCTTATGCACTATTATCATCTTGCTCCTGCGCTGAATTTTTTTTTTGTGTTATTGTGTACAATATATATTATCTATATATTTTGCAGCAAATAGATAGTAGTATTTACCTGCCATTTGGAGCACAGATCAAGTGAGGAAACAAATAACCAATAAGGGAGAAAACAAGATGAGCCGTGAACTTTTGCTGCTTTTTCACCTCTATTACTCACTTCTCATTTAATCTGTGAGTAAATCAGCATTAAGTGACTATCCTCTAGCCAACAATCATCCTTTTCCCCATCAAGCATCTCTGTTTTTAGTGCCATACGTGTAATTCAGCATCACAATTCAAATTAAAAAAGGATGACGGTTGCTCTTTTCATTTGGTTTTTGAATAAGCTACATTTTGACTCTGCATATGGGAATTTGACTTGGTCTGCCCAAAATAGTATCAATTGCAATTCAGATCAGAATAAATATCCAAGTCTTAAAAACCATGCACTCAGCTTTTTTAACCCCTTAAGGACCAAACTTCTGGAATAAAAGGGAATCATGACATGTCACACATGTCATGTGTCCTTAAGGGGTTAAACTACTTTTATGGTGTGTTCTAACTCACACTGCTAATACACAAGTGACAAAATCACACTGAGAATACATTTCTTCTTAGTAATATGTATATCACATTTATATGAATATAACCAGTTTCATCTTTTGGTGAAACATTTTGAACATCCATTGGAATGAAGAATTAAACATAACTAAATTGATAACAGGTGACATTGAAGTCTTAAATTAATTATGAATGCTTATAATCTCATATTTAGGCATTTAAGTATTTTATGTATAAATAGATTAAAGAGCAATAATTAAGTGCCCTTTTATCCCAACAATTTAATCTTCATTCATTTCAAATTCGTACTGCCAAAGGCTGCACAATTCCAGGAAAAGTACTGTATTCACTTAATGTAACACAAATGCATTTTAATTAATATGAGTTTAATGCAGTGTTAATTTATGAACGTGGAGTGACACTGTGAAATGTTCCTGAATTTAATACAATTTAATTTCATATATAACGTTCTTAAAAATGCCATGCCACATCTTTAAGACCAGTGGTTCTTAAAGTAGGTCTGTCATCTGAAACGTACCTTACATCTTTTGATTCCTCTTGGCTCCCTGTCTCTCAATTCATTTTTTTCTCATTCGTGCTTTTTTCCTTTAAATATATTGGGACAATTTTAGTTCACTCCAAAAGCCTTATGATCCTACTTCTTTAGAGAATCGCTAGAGATGAAGAATATCAGGATGTTTGTATGGATGTTACATATGCCTTACATAGTTACATAGACTGAACAGAGACATATCTGTCTAGTTCATCCTTTTGTCACATCTGTTTTTGTTGTTGATCCAAAAGAAGGAAAAAAAAATAAACAGTTTGAAGAGCTTTCCAATTTTGCAATACAACTAGGAAAAACTTCTTCTCGACCCCAGAATGGCAGCTAGATCTCTCCTTGGATTAAGAAGCTGTTACCCCACATATTAAAAAAGATATTCCTGCATATTATATTTTTGCAAGTACTCGGCCAGTTGCTTTTTAAACATCTATACAGACTGTGATAAAATCAACTCTTCAGATAAGAGAATTCCACATCCTTATTGTTCTTACTGTAAAAAATAATTTCCTTTGCCTTAGACTAAATTTCCTTTCTTCCAGTCTAAATGCATGACCACATGTTCTATGCATAGTCTCATTTATAAATAGATTTCCAGACAATAGTTTGTATTGTTCCCAAATATATTTGTATAATAATTGTATAATCATATCCCCTCTATAAACAGATTTGTCATTTGTTACCTATTTTCAAAACTAAACTGTTTCATTCCTTTTATCAATTTTGTAGACCATCTCTGCACTTTTTCTAATGCCATAATATCCTTCTCCAGAACAGGATATTCATGGTGTGGTCTTACTAATGGTTTATAAAGAGGATACATTGTATTTTCCTTCTGAGAATTAATGACAAAATCTTACTGGTATTGGTAATTTCTAATTGGCATTGCATATTGTTGCCTAGTTTGTTGTCTATAACAATTCCCAAATCCTTCCTGTGTGTTGTTTTCCCTAATTCACTGCCATTTAGGGTGTACACTGCTTGTGCATTCTTTATTCTTAAGTGCATAACTTTGCATTTATCTACGTTAAATTTTGTCAGTCATTTGAGTTCCCAGTCCCCCAACCTATCTAAATTCCTCTGCAGTGAAGTAATATCCTGCTCACGTATTATTTTACAGAGTTTTGTGTTTTCTGCAAACACTAAAACATGACTTCCAATGCCTATTTCAAGATCATTTATAAATATGTTCAAGAGAAGCAGTCCTAGAACAGAACCCTGAGGGATACCATTTTAGCATTACTGACAACTCTCTGTACTCTATCTTTAAGCCAATGTTGTTGCCAAGAACAATAATTTTCATCTAGACCAATTTATTTTAGTTTGAACACTAACCTATTGTGCGGAACTGTATCAAATGCATTGGCAAAATTCAAGTACATCTTATCTACTGCAAAACCCTGATATATACTTCTAATTACTTCTACGTAGAAGGCAATTAAGTTAGTTTGACATGAACTATGTTTCATAAAGCCAAGCTGATTTTTGCTAAAAAATTTATTCTCAATAAATTCCCGAGTGTTACCTCTTAGTAATCCTTCAAATACTTTCCTAGCCACAGAAGTTAAGCTCACAGTTCTATAATTTACAGGCAAAGATTGTGAACCCCTTTTTGTATATTAGAACCACATCTGCCTTCCTCCAATCCTCCATTACAATTTCTGAAAGAAAATAATCTTCAAAGATTAAATGCAGAGGTTCACTTATTTCCACACTTAGCTCCTTAAAGGACCACTCTAGTGCTAGGAAAGCATACTCGTTTTCCTGGCACTAGAGTGCCCTGAGGGTGCCCCCACCCTCAGGGACCCACTCCCGCCCGGCTCTGGAAAGGGGAAAGGGGTAAAAACTTACCTTTTTCCAGCGCTGGGCGGGGAGCTCTCCTCCTCCTCTCCGCCTCCGTTCCTCCCCGTCGGCTGAATGCGCACGCGCGGCAAGAGCTGCGCGCGCATTCAGCCGGTCACATAGGAAAGCATTCATAATGCTTTCCTATGGACGCTTGCGTGCTCTCACTGTGATTTTCACAGTGAGAATCATGCAAGCGCCTCTAGCGGCTGTCAGCGAGACAGCCACTAGAGGATTAGGGGGAAGGCTTAACTAATTGATAAACATAGCAGTTTCTCTGAAACTGCTATGTTTATAAAACAATTAGTTAACCCTAGCTGGACCTGGCACCCAGACCACTTCATTAAGCTGAAGTGATCTGGGTGCCTAGAGTGGTCCTTTAAGTACTTATGGGCAAATATCATCAGGCCCTGGTTCTTTGTTTACTTTAACTTTTATTTAGTTGCTGTAGCACCTTGTCTTGAGTCATCCAATCACAAGATTTCTGCTGTTTTTTTTTTTGTGGCAATCATTTTTCTCTTGCCATAGTTTTCTCCTTAATATACACTGGGGAAAAATAGTTATTTAAAATTTCTGTCCTTTTCCTTTCTGTGGATATTGTCATTTGAGTCAAGTCTATATTCTCTGTGAAAGCTGGAGCTGAATGGAACGAATAATCTTTCATTCTACCACTGAAGAGAGATCATGATACACATACACACGCATCTTTGACACCCTGCACACTTCAAATTAGCTACTTATAGGCTTATCAACTCTAATCAACCCTTTTGGTTGCAACATCAAATACATACAAATGGAATTAAAAACAAATAAGAAAATACTTATAGGCTTATCAACTCGAATCAACCCTTTTGGTTGCAACATCAAATACATACAAATGGAATTAAAAACAAATAAGAAAATAGTGCATATCTGTTACACTTAAAGTGGTTATTTATTTTCTTTTAAATTGAATGTACGAAACCATCATTTCTGCATCTTTAAGTCTATGGCTTGCTGCTTTAAATTGAACATTAGATGCAGTTGCTTGCCTGGAGCATCTAATCTACCCATAAATAGCCTCTAGAGTATACTTTATATAGTCATGATCTGCCACTCCCATCCACAGATACAACATTGCACAACTATGCGTGACATGATCAAGCTGGGTTTACATATCCTTAAGTGCAGGTACTTTGCTGTCATGCTGACATGGTAACTTTATAATAGGTTCTTAATATGTCTAATGGATACTTAAATAGGTTCAGCTTTCATCCCTTCAGTGTAAAAGATGAAAATCTTGTAAGAGCTTCGCTCCCAAAGAAATGTAAATGCAGATCTCTCTGTACTGACATTTCAAAAGAGTGCCTACCCACCAGCAGAGATCCTTTTCCTTTTATCAGCATTGCTGTCAGTCATGTTGATTAAGGCTGATAAACACTGCAAGTCTCCTGGGGTAGAGAGAAGGACACAAAACAGTCATGTAACCAACATAAAAGCCAGACGCGTTTCTTAAGAAGAGATAGAACGCAATACTTTGTATACTTTTAAAAGTCGAAAGATTTCTTTATAGAAAATAGAACTAGGGGACTTGACAAACAGATGAGAAATAGCTGTCCCAATCAGGCTTTCTTTTCCCTTTCCATCTTAAAAACCTTGGAAGTAAGTATTCCTTGAATTTCTTTTACGTTGAAGATAGTCTTCCACCAAAATATTCTTGAATGACGATAATGCTTTTGTTTTTTTAATGCCTACTGGAAGAATATTTGAGGTTTCTACCAAAATATGTATCCCTTAAAACATTGACAGCTTTTTAATTGATTTAAAAATGTATTTGGCCATCCTGTATATATAAAAAAATAATTATGGGATACCATTTTCCATGGTCATTTTAATTTTTCACTTTTTTCCACTGCCTGTAACTCACCACCTTGCCTGTGTTGGCATGTATGGCATCTAGATTCAATCATCATACCAATGTGCCTAATATGTTGTCCAAGGTTTGCAATTCATAGCAACATGTGATTCATATTAATTTTCAAAATTACAGATTTGGTCCTGATGAATTCATAGACTTGGTGGAGTGACACATGGACCAGAACTGATACAGTGTCAACAAATTAATATTGTTAATATTGTCAAAAAATGTAAATTGTAATACAACAAAGCCAATTTTCCATTGCAAACAAATTACAAAGCAATGTATGGACATCCAATCAACTTATGGAAGCAATATCAAATACTAAATTTTATTTCTCTAATAAACATTTAAAGTAGGATTAGGTGACATGACTATCATGCTTGATGACTGGACACCACATCAAGAGAAGAAATATGATTGAAATCTAGTACTGTCATTATTCATCTCTTCAATTCTAGAGAATGACATCTGCAATATTCTTCACTGAAATGTGTCAATGGTAGGAATTGCCAAACTTTTCCTTTTCAAATTGAACTGTCCTCAAGAAATATGTTTTTTTCCTCGTCACTCATAGCATAGCACAGATAAGAACATAAAATATAATGAGCAAACGAGTAGCACAAATTTTGAAGTTATTTTACTGAGTGTGCTTTGTGAACCTCCTAAGTCCTAGAGTCGAGATCTTTGGAGAAAAAAAAAATTGAAAGACTAATGCATAAGATTATGTATGCAATTGTATGCACACCTGCAAATTATATACCCATCATTTATTGTGAAATGTTGTGTACATCATAAAGGAATTAGTGCTTAGAAGCCACTCACATCTATTGTCAATGGACTTCCTTGAAGAGACAGAAATTATTTTATGTAAGTTCATATTTTTAAAACAAATTTAAAATTAGTTCCTTGTACTTTTCTGAAAATCTAAAGTGCTAATGATTTAGGTAAACTAGAAAAATGTTGTGGCAACTGACATTTAATGTGGATAAGTGCAAGATAATGCATCTTGGACGTTAAAACCCAAAGGCAGAGTACAGAATATTTGATAGAGTCCTAACCTCAACATCTGAGGAAAGGGATTTAGGGGTGATTATTTCTGATGAGTTAAAGGTAGGCAGACAATGTAATAGAGCAGCAGGAAATGCTAGCAGAATGCTTGGTTGTATAGGAAGAGGTATTAGCAGTAGAAAGAGGGAAGTGCTCATGCCATTGTACAGAACACTGGTGAGACCTCACATGGAGTATTGTACGCAGTACTGGAGACCATATCTTCAAAAGGATATTGATACATTAGAGAGAGTTTAGAGAAGGGCTACTAAACTGGTTCATGGATTGCAGGATAAAAAAAAACTTACCAGGACAGGTTAAAGGATCTTAACATGTATAGCTTGGAGGAAAGACGAGACAGGGGGGATATGATAGAAACATTTAAATACATGAAGGGAATCAACACAGTAAAGTAGGAGACTATATTTAAAAGAAGAAAAACTACCACAACAAGAGGACATAGTCTTAAACTAGAGGGTCAAAGGTTTAAAAATAATATCAGGAAGTATTACTTTACTGAGAGGGTAGTGGATGCATGGAAAAACCTTCAAGCTAAGGTGGTAGAGGTTAACACAGGGAAGGAGTTTAAACATGCGTGGAATATGCATAAGGCTATCCTAGACCTAAGGTAAGGCCAGGGACTAATGAAAGTATTTAGAAAATTGGGCAGACTAGATGGGCCGAATGGTTCTTATCTGCCGTCACATTCTGTTTCTATGTTTCTATGTTTCTATGTTTCATATTTAAATAATTTTTTTTTTGTATCACCATAATAACCATCAAACTTTAGGAACAATAGTCTGTAGTCTACCTACCCCACGAAGGAATTAACAATTGATAGGGAAAAATGAGTTAGAATCTGGAGGTGCTGTTGGTTCCAGGTCTCAGGTTGGAAGTGTTGAGTTTATGGATCAAAGTATATATATATATATATATATATATATATATATACATATATATATATATATATATATATATATATATATATATATATTGAAAACCAATAACAATAAGTAAAAAACACCCACCAGCTGTTTTTAAATGTAACTTAAAGAGACACTTTGGACCCCTAAAGCACTTTAGTTTTCTGAAATCCATTATATGTGAAGAGGATGTCCTCATTTTTTATTTTACAAAAAGTGCAGATTTCAATTAACCTTCTTACACCCACATGGCTGTCAATCAGACACCCAGTCCTTCACTTCCTGGTAGTTTAGCTCAGTGGGACTAAATTAAAGAGTCAGGGAATTGCCCAGAGCACCTGTCTTGCAAAGACTTCTCATTGAGCTGCACTAGCAAGTTTATGATTGGACAGCCGCAAAAAGTTTGGTGTGGGTTAGGAGGGGAGGGCTTGCAAAGGTTGCAGACAAGAGAACTGAAAGTCGTTTTTAGATATACACCCAACTAAAAGGCATAATTAAATGGATGCATGTCCTTAAGATTTTTTATTGGATTATATCTATACAATGCCAAACAAAGCATGCCAACTCCAGAGTCGAGTGCCCCTGTAATATTAAATTGTTCATACACCTGACTTTTGTTATCATTTTGTGTTGAATCATGTTACAAATTTTATCAGTATACTTGGCTGTTCTTAAGTGACATCTCCTCTACCAATAATGCAGATAATGATTAATTATTATAGAGCAATTTAACACTGTTCATGTGTACTGAAAAAAAAGAACAAACATTCTGAAGAAGAACGCTGGCATGCCAAGCACTACACAAATACTCTGGAGAAAATTCATAGAAAGGCTACTACAATGGTGCAAGGTCTGCATAATAATATACCTCAAGGTAGACTAAAAGCCCTAAATGTGTATAGCTGGAAACAGAGAAAGGATAGTGATGACCTGATACAAGCCTACAGATATCTGAATGGATTTGACATAACCTACATTAGGGGAAAGAGAGTTTCAGGCAAAATGTAATTTATTAGAAATAAAAGACGTAGAATTTTGTATAAGCAGTTTTAGAAATGAATAATTTGCATATATAAATTATTGCAGGCATGTATGAAGCTGTCTCAATGTTTATATAAACCTATCTGTGTACAAGTACACAAATGAGACAGAGGAGATATATTTATGTGCATAGAAAGAGTGCAGACAACATCTCTGTATGTACAAATATTAGGCTCCTGGACTTGTATATAGGCAGTCCTCACTTACCGACTGGGTTCCGTTCTTATGGTAAGTGAGGATGCGTTAGTGAACATGCGCAAGAGAGCAGGTCTAAGTTTGGGGAAATTTACCGTAACATAGCAGTTCACTAGCACAGGGAATCTTGCAAATTTATGTTTGTGGAAATTTCCCCAAACATAGACTAGCTCACTAGTGCAGGGAATTCCACAAATCTATGTTCGGAAAAACTTCCCTGAACATAGATTATTGAACTAGCACAGGGAACCTCTGAAATCTATGTTCGGGGAAAATTCACCTGACAAAGGGCAGCTCTCTAACGTGGGGAATCCCTTGAATCCTCACACTAGAGAACTGGTCGTAAGTGCGAGCCGTCGTAAAACAGGTAGGTCATAAAGTGAGGACCACCTGTATGGGTGAGCAAGGGGCATAGAGAGCGCATCCTGAGGACAGCGAGAGTTAAATGGAGACCAGATATAATGCATAAAAATATACAAACACCATTACAGTTCCGATGTTTACAGGGATATTCACTAAAGTCTGAATGGTCTGAATGTACCAAATGGGGCAGAACCATCTTTCTTCTTATGAGACCTTTCAGACTGCAAAATCTGAACTTTGTTCACACTATTTATCAATGATTGGATTTTGCAAATCAGGCTCCGAATGAGCTTGAATGAGGTTCACATTTCAGCTGTCTAAAAGCCACTAGATGGATACAATTAAAACCTGAAAGATTCAAATCTGAGCCAGGATTTTACAAAGTCAAATTAAAAATCTTCAGCACTGAAATGTCGAATATTTTAACTCTAAATATGATTCCAGAGTTAGCAATATTAAATCTTAATCTAAATAACATACATAATAATACTCTTCCTATAATACATCCCATTTTTACAACAGCTAAGCTCCTGATTGCTAAAGATTGGACATCTCCCATTAGTCCAGAACTTGATAGTTTATACCACCAAATTATCTAGCAATGTAAAATGCAACTGGGGTGTGCAAGAATAGAGAAAGGGAAGTACTGTTAAAATGTGGATTTATTGGATTAAAAAAATGAGATCCCTTAAATGAGCATATATTAATTTTGAAAAATAAAAATAAAAGAGGAAAAGAAAGGGGGTGGGGGAGAGGAGAAGGAAGGAGATCAGAAGTTTTTTCTATCCTTTTCTCCCCTCTGCGTCACTTACCTTATAGATGTACTTGCGTTTTGGTTTCTGTTTCTGAGCTACTTGTACTTGTATTTGTATTTGTCTTTGTCTTTGTTTTCTTTGTTGTTATAATGCTGCTAACATGTAATTATTATTGTACCAAATATGAACTAATGCGAGTTATTAATGTATTGAATTATGTTATGTCGGTAATACTTTAGTAAAATAAAAAAGAATTAAAAAAAATAAATAATACATCTTCAACACTGCGAGATTTAAAGGAACACTATAGTGCCAGGAAAACAAACTTGTTTTCCTGGCACTATGTAGTCCTTAGGTTTCACCCCACCCTCATTACCCCCCTCCCGCTGGGCTGAAGGGGTTAAAACCCCATCAGCCACTTACCTTTCTCCAGCACCGGGCTCCCTCGGTGCTGGTGACCTCTCCTCCCCCTGCGAACGTCAGCTCTGAGTGCGCATGCGCGGAAGTATTCAAACCGCCCATAGGAAAGCATTACTCAATGTTTTCCTATGGATGTCCAGCGTCTTCTCACTGTGATTTTCTAGACAGCCACTAGGGGCTGGATTAACCCTCAGTGAAACATAGCAGTTTCTCTGAAACTGCTATGTGTACAGCTGCAGGGTTAAAACTAGAGGGACCTGGCACCCAGACCACTTCATTGAGCTGAAGTGGTCTGGGTGCCTATAGTGGTCCTTTAAACGTGTGGCGGCTGGCTAGTGCTTGCACGCGAGTCGCCATAACAAAGTACAAAAAAAGCCTATTTGGAGTCAATATGATCCCCATATTACCGCAATGTAGGTTATTAACCTCTATATGCCCCCATTTGCCATTCAAAATAATACAATTAGTTTGACCTGTCTATTTTTGACGAGAGGAAGCAGATCTTCGTTACAACAAAATGTATTGTAAAATATTTACTTTGCAACTGCACTGAATTCTGGAATGTGCTAAAAACACTTCCCTTTAAAAATAGACTTTAAAAATTGTCACTAATAAATATTAGGTATAGGTAAAATGTTGCCTCCCACAGTTATATGAAGGCTTGTCGAGTAAAAAAAGCTGCAAACTGTCAATCATGCAAGCAAATGGAAGGCACAGCACAACCATTTAAAGAAATATAGCTATTATACATAGTCCTACTTTTAAAAAATCAATTTTCCTAAATGAATATTGTTGTTTGACAGGCTGATTAATGTGCCTTTGATTGCTTGTAACCCCCGGGATAAGGCTGCAGCTGCAACTTAGGACGGATCCCAGTACAGATGGAGTCGAAAAAAATGACTCAAATAATATACAAATTTTTTCATTTGCAATAGAAGTTAATTGAAATTCTTCCATTTCTGTGTAAAGGAAATTACTGTTTTATTCATAACTATTAAATGGCCTGTTTTATTCATAGCTACTAAACGGCCTGCAGAGTTAAATTTTGGGTTTCTGGAGGATTGGTGTGAATTTTCACTTGTTTAAAGCCTTTCTATTTAAGTTGAATTATATGGAAATGGCAGGAAAAAACTGTTCAAGGGTAAAGGGTGATTACATCAGCATTGAAAGAGAGTTCATGCAATAAATAATTCTAAATGTGAAGTAAAGACATTGTTGCCTACATAAGAAAACCTTGCTAAGTATAGCGTTGAGTTGCCATGGGGAAGTAGGTAAGAGAAATATATCATATTTGGACCTGTAGAAATGGGTGGAGGGGGAACATCCCAGAGGACACCCACCAGCTATCCCAACCGGAACACAATTTAGTAAATTTCGTCAACATGTCCTAAATTCTATGGGTCATTTCTTTATACATCCTTGTGGTGTGGATCTCTTGTATCACTAGCGACGTTGAGTGAAGAGTCTTGGATTTCCAATATCTTGCAATTATGTTTTTGACTGCGAAATAGTATACGTACACACAAAACTTTTTAAGTTGTTCACAGTCAACCTCAAAGAAAAAAAACAGAGAGGGAATACAATGGTGCAGTATGATATGATAAATAGGTGAGATATTGAAATAATCAAAACATTGTGCACTCACATTTGATCGAGCTGACTAGGAGCTCTAACGTAATTCACATAGACAGAACCATCCCAGTCTGAGGATATCTGTGGAAGCGAGTGTCTCCAATATTCCAATCTCAATATGATGCGCAGTAATATATAAAAAAAAAACATACAAAAAAGGCCTCAAATAGTGAAGTATGTACTAATAAGTTGAAAATTAGGAAATAAAATGTAGTACTCACTTTTACTATAGCACTTCTGAAGAAGCCTGTGATAGGCGAAACGTGTCAAGTGGGACTCTTTTACAACTACCTTGCTTTGTTTTATCCTTTTGTTTAATAAATAGTGTATTTTAAAGCTATGTATACCTATTTATTTTTATTCACCATTTTTCTTCCTGGTCATCATATCCTTAGGTGGGAATTATACCACCCAAGTGGATAATACTAGAGCAAGTTTCTCCTCTAGGAAATGTGAGTACTTCATTTTATTCCCTAATTTTCAACTTATTAGTACATACTTCACTATTGGAGCCCTTTTTTGTATGTTTTTTTTTTAATTACTGCGCATCATATTGAGATTGGAATATTGGAGACACTCGCTTCCACAGATATTCTCAGACGGGGATTATTCCGTCTATGTGAATTATGGTAGAGCTCCTAGTCAGCTCTATCAAATGTGAGTGCACATTGTTTTGATTATTTCAATATCTCACCTATTTATCATATCATACTGCACCATTGTATTCCCTCCCTATTTTTTTCTTTGAGGTTGACTGTGAAAAACGTAAAAAGTTTTGTGTGTACGTATACTATTTCGTAATTACTATTTGGGGCGCGGTTTCCTTTCTTTTTTTTTCTTTGACTTTCTTTCTACAAGGCTGAGAATCCTTGTACTGGTTACCGCTGCCTACAAATATCTCATATTTAATATTGCAGTGAGCACCTATTAAATTTTTTCTATGTTTTTGACTGCGGTGAGGACCAGTTTGCATTATTTATTTATTTCATTTTTACTTTTTTAGATTTTTCTTTTCGTTGTCACAGAATAACTTTGGTTGCCTAAACAAAGAGACAATATGTGCAGTCATATAACAAGGATATACAAGAAAAAATATGCTTTTTGCAGGTAGTTACACCTCAAGTATCACATATGTGAAGAAACAGTTTCCGCTATACCATTACGCTAGGTTGTTTTTGTCAGGGCTGGGTTGGTGGTGGTCAGGGTCAGTGTAGCAGTTATCATTATTTTATATTATTCTTTTAATGTGCATTTTAATTTTGTGACAGAGAAAAGGCATGCCTAATTGTTGGATTGGATTACTGCTCTGTCCTGCATTGTTTAATGTATACTGTGTCCTCTGTGTCTCTGCTGAGGACACTATTGCCATTGTCATTTGTTTTGCTGTAAAACATCAATTAAAATGAAACAAACAAAAATAACGCATGGCACATGTGACTCTAAAAGCATTTTGCTGGATGGTAGCTCTTTTTGGAAGGATTGAATGCCCATCAGCATGGCCGCATTGGCCATTATGGAAATCGTTAACTAATCAGTAATATAAATGGTATGTGGTTAAAAATGTGAGCAATTACACAAAGAAAATACAGACAGCATTTATAGTGTTAGTGGTGGATTGGTTATAAGTGTCTTTACATTTGAATTTAAATTGAGCTTTTTTAATACAGGTAAACAAAAGATAAGAATCCAGACCTGCTACGTAAATCAATATTCAGTAGATTGTAGATCCAAACATATACATGTTAAAGGAACACTATAGCATTAGGAATATAAACCTGTATAGCACAGGTAGGCAACCTTCGGCACACCAGATGTTGTGGACTACATCTCCCATAATGCTATTACAGCTACAATGCTGGCAAAACATCAGGGTAGATGTAGTCCACAACATCTGAAGTGCCGAAGGTTTCCTACCCCTGTGCTAAAGATTTCTGTCCTCTATGTTTAGTTTAAAGGTTCTCCTTCCAAATCTAAATAAGAAAATGGGAGAAAGGTAAACTCACATTTTTTTCTAATGCCCAAGTCTTTGCAGATGCTTAATTTGGATATAAGCCAGCTCTTTTTTTTCCTCCATTCAAAAAGTGAATGCACTCACAGGATTGCGCACCTCCAATGAAGTAGAAGAACCAAGTGGTTGTAAGAACCAAGTCTGGCTTCTTCTTACAGCAGAAGTGCCTTTACATGACAGAAAAGCACATCTGCACTAGAGGTGTATTTTAACCATGCAATGCAAGCATTGCCACTTCAGCTTTACAGAGTTAAAACTAAAGGACCATGGGCTCAGATAACTTCAGGGATGCTCTAAATTATTGTAGCCACAACTGTTACCAACTGGTAGGGTCATGCAATGTGCAATTTTGGGTGCCATTCACTTTGTGGCTTCAATATTCAGGAGTAAATCCTTTGGTTCTCTTGACAATGTATAGAAACCAAGAGACTATAGAAACACAAGTAGGTTCTAGGTCCATTTAGCAGGGGACAAAAAAAAAACAAGTTCTAATTAATTTTCCAAATCAAATGTATTAAACCTCCTCAAGAACATCAAATTATGTGAAAATGACCCATATACCAACAACACTCAATAAATCTAAGTTCTAAAAATAATATTTTTGATCTACATTTAGTAGCCTATTTGTAAATAGACACATCAACAATAGTCACACAAAAGAACATTTACTGTGGATTGGCAAAATTCACCATTTGATGCCCATCTGCATAAATCTAGGAACGTTATTTCTGGCTTAATCCAAACTTGCAGGTACAATCCAATCAATGACAACTCAACAGCCACAAACACAGTATGAATACCTGTTAACTATACATCATCTGATTTCCCACCATGTTCTTCCTTTGACTAGCTGGGAGGGGAAGTGGCCTATGCCATATCATCATTAGCATGTTGGAGTGCATTACAACATAAAGTTGTTTTTAGATGAGAAGTAGTCAAATATTCGTTAAAAGACCACTATAAGCACCCAGACCACTTCAGCTCAATGAAGTGGTCTGGGTGCCAGGTCCCTCTAGTGTTAACCATGCAGCTGAAAACATAGCAGTTTCATAGAAACTGCTATGTTTCACTGGGGATTAATCTAACCTCTAGTGGCTGTCTCCCTGACTGCCGCTAGAGGCGCTTCCATAATTCTCACTGTGAAAATCACAGTGAGAAGACGCTGGACGTCCATAGGAAAGCATTGAGTAATTTCCCCTGCGCGAGTCTGCCCCAAATGCGCATGCGCGTGGTTCTTGCCGCGCATGCGCATTCGGAGCAGACGTTGGCAGGGGGAGGAGAGGTCACCAGCACAGAGGGAGCCTGGCGCTGGAGAAAGGTAAGTGGCTGAAGGGGTATTAACCCCTTCAGCCCAGCGGGAGTGGGGTCCTGAGGGTGGGGGGACCTAATGACCCTATAGGCACTATAGTGGTCCTTTAATCTATAGATGAGATTTACAGTTACGTTGTTTGATAATAAATAACAACATTGTCTTAATGTACGTTCAAACTGCTGATTTTCATTTGCATCTTTATAAAATGTATTTGTATTGTCTTATTGGTCTTGGGGCAGTGAAATTTCTGTGCCTCTCATGTGTAACATGCAACAAATATAAAACCTAAGCTGTTGACGATGAACAATCAATCGCATGCATTTCAGTATGAAATAAATGGCTTGTAGAATATAATTTTTTTTTTTAAATAAAGCATTTACCAGTTTAAAATATGCATTATTCAGTCATTTCTGAAGCAAAACATTTAAGTATGAATAAAAATTCTCCTGCATTAAGTTCAAACATGACAAAGACAAAAAAGTTTTGCAACTGTCCCTTTAAAGATTTACTAGAGACAAAAATGTAAAAATTTGCAATCTCTGCTTGGCATATTTCTTTTCACAAGATTAGTTCATGTTTGCCTGGAGCACGATTTAGAGGTTTTTAATATAATTTACTTGTGTTTAAAATCTCTACATAGCAGGCCTAGTTTCACTGATTTATTGTGTGAATTTCCCGTCAAAATTTTATTTGACACTTGATCTTCCCTGAGGTGTTTCTTTATTTCTGATTGGCTGATGCAAATTTCCAGTGGAGATTAAGCATAAATGAGCTTGAAATTGATTTATTATAATGAGTGAAATTGAGGTCTAAGGTCTTCTTTTTCTTTTTTGCAAACTGAATCTGTCAAGTGACTGTGATTTTTTTTGCAGCTATCGTAAGAACAATGTAACTAAATGTTAACGACTCAGTAGCGTCTTATGTCTCGGAGTTAGAAGAATGCTTTCAAATATGCATGTGAAAGCTTCGAGAACAAAATAGGCAAATGGTTTAATTTTCTTTTCTCCCCTTTTGCAAGTTTTGTTTGGGGATTACTAACTTGTAAAGGAAACAATACAAAAAAATACATAATTTGTCTTTATTCCTATACACTAAAAGAATGTATTTGTTTTTTCACTACAAGATATAAAGCAAGTGTGCATGGTCAGTTGGTCAGTGCTGTTAAGGTACCTGTTCGAACCTCACAATTGTAAGTTGTATTCTCAGGAAGATTGATTGAACCTTTCATCTTTCATCAGTAGATACAACAAAAACTTCACAGATGAGTAAAGGTATGTAAACCATGTAAGTCCTGCAAGTTGGGCCTCCTTGGATTGTATTTGTTGTTCCAGGACTTTCCAGAAATGCTCAATTGGATTGCCAAGGCCTCAAACTCTTTGTCCTGTTTGTCAAACTATTCCTGAACAATTTTTACGGTACATCAGGGTTCTCCAGTTGTCCTTCCTTGCACCGCTTTTGGTAAGTACTAACCACTACATCCAAGGATGTTGGGACTGGAGTGACCTCACATCAGGGCTTCCAGCATCATCCTGGTTACACCAGGGAACTGTGTAACAATTGCACACAGCAATCCCAGAAGCTCCCTCTCTGCCTACTCCACAACACAATTACAGGCACCTGCCATGCTATACCCCTCTTAATAATGAGCCTAATGATGCTCATGCAGAAGGGAGTGATATTTGTTACCTCCTGCCGACTGTCACCCGTGAACCATGAACCAGTGAACAGATGTATAAGTTGATGAAAATACAGCATAAGAGGCACCCTCTATTATGAAAGTAACTTTACTACAAATGTTTTGCACTGCTATTAATTGAGAGTAAAAATGTGTTTCAATAAGTCAACTTTTGTCTACACAGAGATTTAGTTACCCAACCAAATTATGTTTTCTGCACTATATTCATAATGCACATCACTAGTATAGCATTGAACATACAAGCCTAATATGATTGTATCCTGTCCCGATTGCGTAAGGAAACCCTCACAGACACTAATCTGCTTTATATATATATATATATATATATATATATATATATATATATATACCATGTATAACCGGGCCTTAGAATGGCCGGATTTAACATATAGAATAGTCAGAGAGAAAGCTGAGGTCAAGTGTAGGAGAAAACAGGACAAGCGATGAACAAGCCAGGAACACAGAGAGCGGAGAGACGGTTAAACAAGCCAAAGTCATTAACAAAAAATCTGAAACTACAATAAAGTGCACTCTTGGGTAATCAAGAACCACAACAGGGCAACTTTCCACAGAAATCTCTGGCTTTATATAGCCAAGACTCTGTCACTATTGGTTGGCATCACCTTGGAGTGCCTGGAGAGCCGAATTCAGGTACTTTGTCTGCTTGTTTGTGTCCTCTGAATTGGCACTTAGAGTTGCGTCGTTCTGACGTCCGTTGATGTGCGTGCATAGCATGCAGTGTCTGACCTGCTGCCGGATCGGAGAGCTCAGGAATGGATAAGTACTAAATAGCCTTATACAGAAATTACAAGAAACACAGTCATATATAATAAATTATGTGAAAGGAACTTTATCTCCTGTTAGTTTGAGAATTTTCAGGGACAAAGAAAATAATGTGAATTTTATTGGCCTGTATCGTAAACGCGGCTAATAATTCAATTAACCTTCATGTTATTATGTTATTAGTATGTTAATATTTGCAACTGTTTGAAACTCAGCAATAAATGTTTGAAATGGCATATGTGCTTATGATTCAGTTTCTACAAATCCTAAAGGATGGTATTGAAGCATAACTACATATTAATTCAAAATGTCCATTTGGGGAAATTTGGCCTAAATTGCTTTGCAGGAAAATACATAAAATCACACAGTGTAACAAACATTACACTTTGCTCTTGGTAATCAGATCACAGTAATTTATCTTGCCATTGAAAAACATAGAAGATTTTAAAAAGCAAAACTCCAGGAACCAAAATATATTTTTCAAATTTAAAGGACATAGAGAAGTTAAAGACACAGTCCAAGAATTATAACCACTACAGCATGTGGAGCCAGGAATGCTCTGATACCCCCTATTGTGAGTAGTCAAACTGTTTTAGATGTTCTCAACCAAGGACTTCACCCTGCACCCAGGCTTTAGGTCAGGGGCTTCTGGCTCTCTGGAACAAAAGCTTTTGGCTCTCTTTTCCATCTGCCCAGTGAACCCCATATAAGACATCAAAACATTCTAAAACTTACATTGGAGGGAGTTCAAGGGCACTGTCTTAAATAGTTGAGGTAAGGAGTGATGCCTGGTGGACCACAGATAAAAAGACAAACCAAACAAAAATGGTTTGACTTCTTACACAGGTGGGACACAGGTGGGACATCGGGCAGATTATTCTTTCTGATTACCTAAATTGATGTGAGACATCAGGAAAGTTCTTACATGATGCTCTGTACTAAATATCGCTGACCAGTGAATCAAACTATGGTTTGCTTTACTGGTTCTAGAGTAATTCTTATTTTATTTATTGTTTTTATTATCCTTTCAAATACTATTTTCTTCTTAGCCGAGAGCAATTAATTTTATCCTATCAGTGGCCCCTTGTTGAGTCCCATGACTGCAGATTAGTTATCATCAGACTAAGAAGACAAACTATACATGTAGCAAAATGTAGACACATTTCGAGAATTATTTCTAGCAAGGTCTGGATATTCAGAAGTAACTGACACGTTATTAATAATGCTATATTTAGCCATTAAAACGCAATAGTCATCAGAATACGTGGGACCTTACAAGTGAAAGCGCTAACACCTGGATGACTAATTATGGAAATTAAGATTCTGCACCCTATTACTTCTCCTCCAGTAATATCATTCCTTGGCTGAGCTTTTCATAAGGGACCAACCTTGACTGACATGAAAAGAAAAGAAAAAAGATGTCTCGGTGTTACTACTGCAGCAGACTTTGTCATATTAACTAAAATGTAAATAGCTCTGCCAGAGGAATTCAATTATCTCTATACTTTCTTCTCAATCTCCTCCAACACAGCTTACAATACAACTACAGTAGAATGTGATGGAAACATATCTTTTTAGCACTATGAAAGATTACTGATACTGCTGGCCAGCCCTTCGAAACAAAGACCCACACTGGCAATGCTTGAATCTCTAGTGCAGAAAATGCTATTTGATTACAGTCTGCATTATGACAGCAGGTTCTTTCACTGACTTGACATGGATAATAGTTGGCAGCTGGAATAAAAGAATGTCATTCGCTGGTTTGGGAAAAAGGCGAGTTAAGGGCACACTTTCTGATGTATCGAACGTAATTCTTTGTGTCTGTTAAAAACACATTAGCTGGACTTAAAATTTGGATCAAGCAGTAAATGAGGAAATTAAATGAAAGCTATTGAAACCTTTTCACGTTTTGTTGGGAATCGATAAAGAAAAAATGTTTAATTATTAACTTGTTTGGTCTTTGGAATTTACGCAAACAATTTCAGGGTTATTTGCTAAATTCCAAATGTTATCAAATTTAATTCCAGATTGAAAAAGTGAACTTAAATTAGCTCTGACTATAGTTGGGTTTGATAATTCCAAAGAAAGTCTACGTACGCAGATAGTAGTGTTTAATAGGATCAGACAAGTAAAAACGTTTGTGCTCTGTTATATAGCCTTTGTCAAGTCAAGACTTGGCAAAAGCAACGTACGGGATCCCAAATGTTGTCACTTTCTAGATTCTTTTAAAGACTTCTTGAAGCAACTGTGTGCCCAGATACCCTTTGGAATTATTGTTAGTTTGAGTGTTGATGCTCCTGTTTGTCAACGCACCAGTTGTGGATTGTTATAAACATGTCCAATTTCCTTTTACATATTTTATAACTGGAGACTTTTTCTAGATCAGGTATTTTTAACTCATTAAGATGGAACTTCTCTCCTCCACTAGAGCTATAAACACTAACGTGAAAATGCCAAGTGAATTCAAATTTAAATTAAATAAAAATTTTAAAAAATGAAATAATTGAAAGAAATTAAGCAATAATGGATGGATCAAACTAAAATCGAAAAAATATAAACACATTTCCACCACTTTTGGAAATTCTCATGGAAACTATTTTGAATTAAAGAACAAGTGCAATGTCATTATCACAAGATTTTTTTTCTCTCCCATGTTTTACTTTCACAGTTTTAATGCATACAATGATCTCCTTTTTCCACAGCAGTCAATGAGTCATGATTTGTGCAATAACGTTGGTGAATATTTGGGACATGTTCAGTGAACTGTATATGTCCTTATTCTCTCATTCTATAAAAAGCTATTTCATTAAGTTTTGTTGTATACTAAATCAGAGTTCCAGGTGCAGTTATTGGTATAAAATGAGTCTGATGTCAGCACGCATAGCATGCTGATGATGAATGGACCATAAGTCATAAGCGGCACCTCTGTGCCAACCAAGGTCCTCCCTCAGCCTGTCCTCTGGATTGTTTCTTTTGAAAGTCCATCCTCTCAGCATGGGATCATTTCCGTTTATTGCTTAATTTCTTTCAAAAGAGGACTAAAAATGTTTAAGATAAACTTTGTAACTGAAGTCAGAATACCTTAGTACACATAATCTAAACATAGCCACTAGGTATGGGTGGAGCTGGAAGTGACTGTATTGTGTGTATTTGTGTATAGGGGTTTGTTTTGTGTGTGAGTTTGAGGAGCTCTACTGTGCAAAGGGACTGTATATGTGTGCTTATAGGGGCTGTAGATTTTGTCAATAGAGGTACAATGTGTGTATATGAGGTGTAGTTGTGTACTTGGTGGCAAGTGTGTGTATAGAGGTTGCAATATGTGTGCTATTGAGTGTGTAGTATGTGTATGCGCTTATAGGGGTATAGTGTGCGTGTGTAGGGGGATTGTGCTTTATAAGGGCTGTAGTGTTTGTGTATAGAGGTACAGTGTGCATGTGTGTATATGAAGTGTAGTAGTGTGCTTGGGTGTAGAGTGTATATAGGGGTTAAAACGCATGTGCTATTGGGTGTGTAGGTATGTGCGTATAGGGGTATAGTGTTTGTGTGTATAGGGGGAGTAGATTGTATGCATAAGGGTGCAATGTATATATTGGGGGTTTAGTGTGTGTGTGTATAGGTGTGCAGAGGGTGTAATGTGTGTATGGAGGATGTAGTGTATGTCTAGAGTATATCGTGTTTGTGTATATGGGAGCGCTATGTGTCTTCGGGTACAGTGTGTAATAGGGGGTGCAGTGTGCTTGTATAGGAGTGGAGTCTGGAGTGCTCATATATACTGTATGTATATTCACAAGAAAATCCTTGCACACTTGTCCCAAAAGCATCTTGATAAACCTCTTTAGTAACCTGGTGCCAGATGAGGCCTCGGTATATATTGAATAATAGACATGTGCAATTCGTTTCGGTCCGAATACATGTATTCGGATGAATTTCGGACAATTCGGACATTCGGGTACTTCCGAATGTCCGAATTGCCGAAGTGCCGAATTGCCGAACTGCCGAATTGCCGAGGTCCTGAAGTTCCGAAATTGCCAAAATTCCGAAGTGTCGAAGTGTTGAAGTGTCGAAGTGCCGAAGTGCTGAAGTGCCGAAGTGCCGAAGTGCCGAAGTTCCAAAGTGCAGAAGTTCCGAAGTGCAGAAGTGCCGAAGTGCAGAAGTGCCGAAGTGCAGAAGTTGCCGAAGTGCAGAAGTTGCCGAAGTGCAGAAGTTGCCGAAGTTCCGAAGTGTCAAAGTGCCGAAGTGCCGAAGTTCCAAAGCACAGTATTGCCTAAGTACTAATATACTTACCCAGTGAAAGAAGAAGAATGTTACATTGTAAATAATTTTAAATAAAAAGTATACAAACAAAGCCAGGATTCAGCTGTAAGCATTTGCATTCAAGTAACATACATTCATATAAAATGTAAGTTACTTAGCCTGTCAATGTAATGACCGGAATGAATAAGTAGATAACTCCCTAATTCCCACGGTGTTAGGGAGCTATCTACTAAAAGGCTGAAAGACCTAAATTGGTCTTTCAGCCAAATTTACTAATACTAAGTAAAGATTACTTAGTATTAGTAAATTATGCCCCTACTTGCTATACTGCGAGTAGGGGCATGTCTATTAAACAGTGAGCAGCATGTGGCTGCTCACTGTAAAAAAAAAAAAGTAAGTAACCAATCAGAGAGTTATGAGTCAAATTACACAGCGTGGGAAAATTCCAAAGAACTTTCCCACGGTGTGTAAAATGACACAGAGCACTCTGATTGGTGGATTTCAAACCAACCAATCAGAATGCTGTGACAGGTAAATGTAGAGACTTACCTGTCAGTCTCTTCATTTACCTGTCAGAGCACTCTGATTGGATGGCTTAAACCCACCAATCAGAGTGCTCTGAGCCTAATTGCAGGGCGGGGCAAGGCTTTATAAGCCTTGCCCCGCCCTGTAGAGCTCAGTCTGCGCGGAGCCCTCCATGGGTGAAGATGGATTATTTTTATTTTTGGCCTTTTTGGGGGCTGAAAAAAGAAGATTATGGAAGAAAGAAAACATTGAATGGTTTTATTTTTATTTTTTACAGGTACTTAGTTAAAGGTCCCCCCTCATTAGTTTTTAAGGTGAGGGGGGTAGGGAGGGGGATAATTTTTTATTGGGGGGAGGGGGTGACTAGGGGTTTGGGGACCCCTAGTCACCTGGGGGGATGACAACATTTTTTTTAGGGCCCCCCTCTGCCGTTCACGGGTGGGGGCCAGGGGGGAGGACCTTAGGTCCCCCCTTATTTGTATTTAGGGCCCCCACCCACCGCTCAGGGGTGGGGGCCAGGGGGGAGGACATTAGGTTCCCCCCCTTATTTTACTGTAGGGCCCCCACCCACCGCTCAGGGGTGGGGGCCGGGGGAGGACATTAGGTCCCCCCCTTATTAGTTTTTAGGGCCCCACCCACCGCTCTGGGGTGGGGGCCAGGGGGGAGGACATTAGGTCCCCCTTTTTAGTATTTAGGGCCCCCAACCTGCCACTGACAGGTGGGGGCCAGGGGGGAGGACACTAAGCCCCCCCTTATTACAATTTAGGGCCCCCACCCGCCGCTCAGGGGTGGGGGCCTGAGGGAGGATATTAGGTCCCCCCTTATTAGTATTTAGAGCCCCCAGCCACTGCTCAGGGGTGGGGGCCAGGGGGGAGGACCTTAGGTCCCCCCCCTTATTTTACTGAAGGGTCCCCACCCACCGCTCAGGGGTGGGGGCAGGGGGGAGGACATTAGGTCCCCCCTTATTAGTATTTAGGGCCCCCACCCACCGCTCAGGGGTGGGGGCCAGGGGGGAGGTCATTAGGTCCCCCCCTTATTCTGATTTAGGGCCCCCACCCTCCGCTCAGGGGTGGGGGCCAGTGGGAGGACAATAGGTCCCCCCCATCATTTTACTTTAGGGCCCCCACCCGCCGCTCAGGGGTGGGGGCCGGGGGGTACTATTTTTTTTTTTTACTTTTTTTAAACAGTGTGCAGTCACAGGCACCATAAATGCACTTTGTTTAGTGGTTGTCCATAAAGCTTTAGATTTTTCAATAAAGTAGCTTACTTTACAGTTTTGATACAATTTTGCACAATACTAAAAAAAGAATATACTTGTAAATTTCCCTTATTAATATTTTTTTAAATTTTTCACATTAGTAGGTTTGTTACACAAATTAATACCTATAAAATTCCTATAAAATTATTTATATATATTCAATAAGATTATATTTGATAGCACCTTCAAGGCACTTTTAGCACCTAATTTAGTAAATTTGCAGATATTGTAGCACTCTAGCACTTTCATACCTTATCAATCGCCATCTTTCACCTCACAGTGTAAAGATTGTGAATATAATTACATTCTTGCAAAGATTTTTTTGATCAACACATACATATGTAGAAACACTATAGCAATATCTAAATACATGTATATGTATTACAAGTACGTTGAGCAAAATATAGAACAGATATGACCCTTTTCTCAATAATTGTAAGTTCTCTTGGGGTATAGATAAATTGGTGAACAACAGAAACTGGTTCTGCACTGTTAGTAGTTAGTTAATATATTTTATACACGGTCGATTTAACTTCACATGTTTAGTATCTTATTTGGTTAATTCTGCATTTTTATTATAATACGGTCTCCTTGGTAACCCTGTGTGCGGCTTAATAACATAGCACACGCCCATTTGCAGTCTAGATTCAATATTTTTTTTGGTCTTCACGAGCACTATTACATTGCCTGTTAACACATATGTTTTCTCATTTCACACTGGTCATGAGGTGATGTGTTTGATGATGAGGTAGAGGCTGGACATAACACGCAGTGGATCTCTACTGGATTCCCATGTGTTCTTAAGAGCACGTTAGAGCGGAGGGAGGAGTGAGCACACTCAGGCAAACTCACCTTCGGGTAACCGCGGGTCCACCTATATATATTCACTTGGGGGTAGGTTAATTTCACTATTTTTCACATTATATCTTTGGTTTGAGGCACAGTACGTTTTATCATTGACCTGAGGACACTCCACAAGTGGACTGAAATGTCGGCTCTTTCAACGTATCCATATTTGTTGTCAAGGTCTGGATGCTTTCATGCAAAAACAATTAAGACTTGTTGGATTTAAATGCCGTGAGTGACGACTTTCTCCTTCTGTTGTTCATTATTTATATTTATGTATTGATAAACCTCTTCCATTTGAAGTAAGGGGATAGCCAATACATTGTTAAACACGGCTCTGCACACCAGTCAAGCCATAAGACTTACTTTTCCCACAGAAATCTCAAATTTACGGTGATGTTATTACTGCAAGGGATTTTGGGTGGGTATATGCAAATTAGTTCAACAAAGAATCACCTTTTTGCCTCATATTGTATGTGTATCTGGGGTATAGTGTACTGGCATAGGGCGTGCAATGTCTCTATAGGGAGTATAGTGAGTGTGTTTAGGGGTGTTTTAAGGCATTGGCAAGTCAACTACTCATGGTCTGCACCACCTCCAGATGTGCCAGACAAGTACCTCCAGTAGAGCAGGGGTTTCAGGCCCTCGGTCCGTGATGGGTGAGTCCACCACTATGTGTACCCTAGCTATGCTATACATAAACTGGATTACTAAATCTTTATTGAAAAAATGCTAGCACAAGTTATAGGTGGATTTTAATGTTTTACACTGTGGTGTAATTTCCAGAGTAGTGACATTTCCCCTTTAAATCCCTCCACTTGTATACTAAAGGAATTAATCCAGACTCATAGTTAACTGACAGCTTGTCAGCCCTGTTTATTTTTGCTGTTCAATCTGCTTAAACGAGAGTATATCAATATGGTGTTTTAAAAAAAAAAAATGTACAGTGTTTTTATTAGTATTTATAATTACTGTTAAGGTTTTCATGTGTTAATAATTATAAACTAATTAGCAATTTTCATTATTAAATGTATGGTAAAAATGGTTTAATGTATAAAGAGGTGTCAGATCCCAAGCAAGCTAACATTAGTGTTAAAAAAAAAATATGTTATTAAAATATGTCACATTCTAAATGAAATTAATTGCTTTCCTGCCAGTTTATTAACATATTGCATTTATTAGCAAACAAAAAATATATACTACAGATGTACATAAGAAATTCAGTATTTCAACATATGTTTTGCCACATGTGGAATAAGACAGAGCTTTTTGATCCATGGGTCCATACCCAAAATTCGGATACCATGCTGTTTTAGTGGATGCCTCTCTAACATTAGGAAGAATCTCAAGAAAGTGTTCCCATGGTTAATTGTGTTACATATTATATTACAGTGAGGGATAACATAATTATCTATGTAAGTATATCAAACCCATCACAACTTGATACAGAATAAATTCTCAGAAGCTGAATGATTAATTTCTAAAAATAACGGTAAAATAGTTTGAAAAGTATTCAGAAGACCCAAAGACCCAAACTGCTTAAAATAATGAATCCCCAGTTAAGCATTATATCTAAATCTAACTGGTCCACAGTCAGTTTCTATCCATATCTTGGACTGTGGTTAGACCCCCGTCTATCATTTGGTTTAGAAATTGATACGTTTTATCTATAGTGTTATCCTTCAATGTGAATTAATCTTCATTCATTAAACATTCCGTGTATCAGACTACTAAACATAACGTTTATTAATGCTATGTGCCACTGTAGTTGCGATTTTCTACATTTTTAACATTATGACAAATGACAAATATGTAACAGGGTTGATGTTCCAGGAGGGATAAGCCAAATGGCAAATGATTTAGGTAAACTAGAAAAATGGTCAGAGTTGTGGCAAAGTGCAAGATAATGTATCTTGGAGGTAAAAAAACCCAAGGGCAGAGTACAGAATATTTGATAGAGTCCTAACCTCAACATCTGTGGAAAGGGATTTAGAGGTAATTATTTCAGATGACTTAAAGGTAGGCAGACAATGTAATAGAGCAGCAGGAAATGCTAGCAGAATACTTGGTTGTATTGGGAGAGGTATTAGCAACAGAAAGAGGGAAGTGCTCATGCCATTGTACAGAACACTGGTGAGACCTCACTTGGAGTATTGTACGCAGTACTGAAGACTGTATCTCCAGAAGGATATTGATACTTTGGAGAAAGTTCAGAGAAGGGCAACTAAACTGGTTCATGAAATACAGGAAAAAACTTACCAAGAAAGGTTAAAGGATCTTAACATGTATAGTTTAGAGGAAAGATGAGACAGGGGGATATGATAGAAACATTTAAATACATATAGGGAATCAACACCGTGAAGGAGGAGACTATATTTAAAAGAAGAAAAACTACCACAACTAGAGGGCATAGTCTTAAAATAGAGGGGCAAAGGTTTAAAAATAATATCAGGAAGTATTACTTTACTGAGAGGGTAGTGGATGCATGGAATAGCCTTCCAGCTGAAGTGGTAGAGGTTAACACAGTAGAGGAGTTTAAGCATGCGTGGGAGAGACATAAGGCTATCCTAACTATAAGATAAGGCCAGGGACTAATGAAAGTATTTAGAAAATTGGGCAGACTAGATCAGCCGAATGGTTCTTATCTGCCGTCACATTCTATGATTCTATAAGTGATAAAAAACAAAACAGGAGGGGGGTACTATGTATATGAAACCACAGTAATATACTTATATCTGTGCATAGGTAATTCTGTCAGAGATCTGCCGGATCGATCTAAGAACAAATAATGTACATAGCATAATACTGTATAGCAAAATGGTAAATAGATATGGTCTGGTATTGGGTCACTCACGATCTCCAAAGCCTATTGTAGCAGGCTTATACTGTAACAGCTCCTCATAAAGTCATGCAGACTATGTTTTCCAGTGTATTCAGCTCTTCGGATTTTCCCCGATCCCACCAAAAGCTCCAATAGCCAAGTGGATACGAATAAAGGGATTTATTACATAAAATAACAATATAACAAAGTATTATAAAAAGTATAAAAATACAGGGCACAACGCGTTTCGACTCTAAGTCTTCTTCCAAGGTGCATACAGTCCGAACGATTTCCAACTCTTTAAATAAGTCCGGTGATGCCGGCATTCCCGGGCAAATTTTCAATTCACTTCCGCATTGTGACGTCACTTCCGGGTTCCTTCGACGTGACTTGCGTCGGTGACGTCATTACGGATAAGTTCGTGTTCAGTCTTTAGCTCGGATATTGCTATACTTTGGCGCCATCTTTGAAGGTGGCAACTTATTTTATAAAGTCCACTTATTAGTAGGGAAAAGTTAGAACCGTTAGAAATCGTTAATCCACATCTTTATGTGCAAATATACAAATCAAAATACAATCAACAGAATATACATCTAATTCAGAGGTTGTATCAATATATTCTACAACATAAGTGGAGAACACATGTGGGGAGACGGTTTTACCCAAAAGGTTCTAGAAGGTAGATAAAAAGGTATATATATATATATATATATATATATATATATATATATATATATATATAAAAATTTTATAAACACATTTTTTAATAAAATTTAGAATAATAAAAAAAAATTTGTTATAAAAATATTTAATAAAAATGGTGCAAAGGGAAAAAAAGGTACAAAGGGAAAAATATATATATAGAGGCTTGAAGGGCTGATCTACTAAATAAGGGCTGCCATCTCGAAGTCCACGTTGAGTCCACCCGGAGTCAATGTCTCCAGATCAAAGATCCATCTCATTTCGCTACGACTCAACGTGGACTCGATTTGGCCTCCCCTCCAATGGGGTTTGATGGTCTGAATCCCATAGAAATTCAGCCCTGCAGGATTCCCACCATGGACATTCAAAAAATGTGAGGAAACACTGTGTTTTAAAAAACCTCTCCTTATGTTGTAGATGTGCTCACGTATACTTATTTTTAAATTCCTCGCTGTTTTCCCCACATATTGGAGTCCACAGGGACATGTGAGCAAATACACCACATTTTTTGTGTAACAAGTAATAAAAGAGTTAATCTTAAAATTAACAGAGCCAATCCTCGATTTAAAGACTTCTATTCTTTTGGGTTTCTTTTCAAGATTTCTACAGCCCATACATTCCCCACAATAATGGAAACCTTTCTGTAGAGCTTTATGGGAGGTTAAAAAATTCTCTTTGGGCTTAGGTAATTCTAAATGACTCGAAGTCAATTTCTGTTTTAGATTACAGGCTCCTCTAAAAATTAATCTGGGTCTATCATTGAGGTAGGGTAGAATTTCTTCATCCTGTTGCAGGATGTGCCAATGTTTGTTAAAAATTCTTTTTAATTTCCCGTGATCTTGATTATAGTTACATATAATAGGTATTTTGTCATCTTTCTTCTCTAATGATGTTTTGGGTTTATATTCCAATAGGGTGTCTCTTTCCATGTCCCTAACTTGTTTTATCTCCTGATCCAGAAGACTGTCACAATATCCCCTACTTACAAATTGTTGTTTTAGAATTTGAGTTTGAGAGTCAAAATTTCCTATTTCTGTACAATTTCGCCTCATGCGTAGAAACTGGCCTTTTGGTATATTGTCTAACCATGGGCGAAAATGACAGCTCTCTTTGTGAATGTATCCATTAACATCTACTGGTTTGAAGAAGGTACAGGTTTCTATGGTGTCATTTTTAACAAAAATCCCAAATCCAAAAAATTATTTTTTTGTTGACTATATTCTTGGGTCAACTTTATATTCCACTCATTTGAATTAAGGAAATTAAAAAAATCCAAAAAAGTAGAGTGACCTCCTCTCCAAATTATAAAAATATCATCTATGTACCGTCTATATAGGACCAGGTTCGCACTCCAGTCATGCTGGGTATAAACAAAAAAATGTTCCCAATAGGCCATGAATAAATTCGCATAACTTTTTATTCTTCTTATTGGCTTTTATCTTTTTTATGTCTTTGATGCATGCTTTTTCAAAGACCTTCATTGGGTTAGATTTTAGATGGATAGGGTAAAAGGTAGAGGGGGCTTTTAAACCTTTGAGTGATTTGTTTGGCACTTGGGGGTTGTTGCTGTTTATCCTTTCTACATCATTTTTAATAGCGCCAATCCACCCATACATTTCTTTAACCAGAAATAGTATTTGTATTCTTCTATGATTCTATGTTTCGATGTAGCTTGTGATACATTAGCTTTGTATCCAATCATTGACTCTTTTATCAATAGACATTAATAAATTAGAAAGCAGCAAAGTGTTTGGAAGTGCTCTCAAATATATGAATCCTGAATTTATATTCACTACTGAATACATCTTAGAATTCCTAGAAATGTTACAGAATTTGGAAATGCTGAAAGTAATTCCTTAATTAAATAGACAATGGTTTACATTTGAGCTTACTTTTTAAGCAAGTTTCCATATGCAAATACCCAAATTCCAATTTGAGCCAAATAATTTATATTTTCCAAATAGCAGGAACATTTTGTCTTACAAAACACAAGAATGTTATTCCCCAGAGTCTACACCTAGGTTAATGACACCCAGCGTAATGCTTAACCTATTTCCCCTATTGAAAATCAGCTTAATGGTTGACCTATTTTCCTTTTGACCTCTCATTACGGTTAAAGATGATCTGGTCAGTGTTCTGGATTGTTAAAGAAAGAGATCAATACTGTAACAGATGTTTGGTGGAGTACAGTTTTTCACACTAAAACGTGAAACACTGTAAGCAACCAAAGTCATTCTTATTACAGAAAACATTTATTGTCTCTGCTCCATAAATCGTTAATTCCATTATAACAATGATTGTGATTCCCCTTGTAAAACGATTTGGTGGCTTCTAATAACATGCAACAACTTCTATCAGACTAGCAAACATGTGGAAAATAAATGACACCTGTACCAATCACATTTGGGGAATGGAGACTCATGCAAGTCAGGTGGGTTTACTAAGCAGTATATTCAAATTCATGATATTTGGAAAGAGCATCTCACATGTACAGTTGGGCTAAACCAGATATGTCATATCGAGATGAAGATACCTACCACTGAGTCTACAAGCCATAGGTTTAAGACTGTTTACAGAGGTCGGTAGAGGCATGGCCAACGGATAAAAACAGGGGGGGTAGGTGCAGCGCTTCCGTATTCCTAGACAAGGTATATGTGAAGAGAACCAGATGGGGATTATTCCGCCCAGGCGCATACACTGGACCTGTATTGAAGCTCCAGGAAAGTGTGAGTGCACATCTTTTATTTTATTTATCACCACTACAGTGTTAAGTACTACACTATTATTCCTTCTCTGGTTCTCTTCACATATACCTTGTCAAGGATTACTGCGCTGCACCTACCCCCCTGTTTTTATCCAATTTTCTGGTCGGAAAAGAGAGACTCCGTATTGGTGTTCCAGCTGATTTTGGACTATTATCACTTTGCTTCCGCGCCAAATTTATTTTTGTGTGATGGTCAACAGATACTTGAAAGCAAGATGATGGCAACAGATATGCAATGTTTAATGTTCACATGGGCGTTAAAGGGATTTTATATTGTTAGGAACAGAAATCTGTATTCCTAACACTATAGAGCCCTCTGACCCACCCCTCCCTCGTGTCCCCCCGGCAGCTAAAGTGTTAAAAAACATCCTTTAGTAACTTACTCGTTTCCAGCGCCAATATTATTTGTCGCTGGCTTGGTGCTCCGCCTCCTCCAATGTCATCAGATGGGGGGTGTAAAGCGCTGTGAGCGTTGTGAGTGCATTTGGTCCTTACCATAGGAAAGCATTGCTTCAATGCATACCTATAGAGATTTTACTGATGCTAGATGTCTTCTTGCAGAGCGTGAGGACGTTCAGCATCATTTAGTTGAACAAAAGTCCGTTAGCAGCCAAAGGTGCCTCAAGTGGCTGTCTGACTGACAGCCACTAGAGGCGGACTTAGTCCAGCAATGTAATTATTGCAATTTCTCAACATTGCAGGACTAAGTGGGGATGGGACACTGCATACAGACCACTTCAATGAGATGAAATGGTCTGGGTGACTATAGTGTCCCTTTAAGAAAGTTAATTTATGCACCAACATTCACATGAACCAGATCTGCAACTTCCGTGGCAATTGAAGTTTTAACTTTTGCTATGTATTTCCATTGTTATTTTTCAATTCTTTTTACCTAAAGGATTTGTGACATTGTTTATCACTCATAAAGCGTATTTGAAGAAATACAATGTAATTGGTCTAGCAAGACATTGTGTATTCTGCTATGCAGTTCCAAACTTTGCCACGGTTTACCTCACTGAGAGGACAATCTCTATCTAGAACTTTGTTTTTCAAAACCTGCTTAGAAAGTAATCAACTGTAAATCTAGATTCATACATGATTTAAATTATTGAGAATTACCTGGTAAATTGTGTTTTGTAAAAAAAAAAAAAAAAAAAAAAAAAGGCAAACGAGCCAGAAGAGAGATTAAAATTTCTGGACAGATTTAATAGATTTATAAAAAAATAAGTATGTTCCATTCCAGTTACCTTATTTATAGCATGCCGTTTTGTGCATAGCAATTCTCTTAGTATCCACTTTAACAGTGCCAAACTCAGGGGTATGACATGAAATAGCCTATTTCATCTAAGATGGTTTAAGCTGGCCTGAGGAGTGACAAGTGAATATTGCAGGCAGTCAGTACTAATGACAGCATACCTTTTTTTATAGACTAAAGGTCAAGCAATGAATTTCAATTATACTGTGTCAGGATGCTCCTGTGTAGGCACCTGATAACAAGCCTCAAGCTTCTAGCTTCTACAGATTTGTTCTTTAGAATTTCAATAAAGCTTTTGGCCTGTGGCACCGATTTTTATATAAACCAATAGCAACTACCACAATGCTTTACAAAGACCTCTTTCTCTAAAAGCCTTAAGTTATGTTATGGTAGCAGCTTAATTTTCTTTGCTGCCTTGGCGCATTTTTTCCTTCTGGGGAGCAGCATGAATTATGTGTTATAAAATAAAATGCAAGGAATGCTGACATATACATTTTTATTATAAACTGTTCCGTAAATTTCACACATACATAAATAAAGAGCTCCGTGCTTTTTATTACAGGGCAGGTCCCTTATGACTTTATAGACGATGAGAGACAAGAACACCTATCTTGCATCAGTCTCAAATGTGAATGAATGGTAATGGAAGTGGGATATTTGAGGGATACAAAATGACTATAAATACAGAGCAGGAGGTCAGGTTGTATGGCAACTTCGTTGAAAATAAAAGATGAGCAAACTTCATGTATTCTTGGTTTGTAAAGTAAATTAACAATGTAAAAACAAAATGAAAAACAAAAATCCAAACGATTTGTGATCTATAAGATTTAAAGATGAACTTAAAAGAGTCATTTTGCTGAGATCAGAACATGCATACTGACATCACTTAATATAAGATCATTTCAGTCATAGTCCTAATATGTAGCTACTTATACTGTAAGAGGTTATGGATGGTTGGCGGGTTTACATTGTGGAGCCAGGTAAATTGAGATTAATAAATAGTAATTGATTTACAATTATACAGTGGGGATATTAAAGAATAAGAAACTGATAGATAAATTAATGTTAACAGGTGGGTGAAAAAGGACTTTCTTATACAAGCTTGTAACGTTATTTTCCAGTAGGAGGGCTAAAGTTTTAGAGTATTTTTACTTGTGTAGAAAGGTAAGAAGAGGGGGCAATGCCTTGATGTATTTGTTGAGGTAGAGGTGTTTCCAGAAGTAGTAGAATATGTGGAGACAGAAAATATAACAAAATATAGTGTAGTACATCCTGTAATAATTAAAAATAAGAAAAAAAGGAATTGCACTCACAGTTTGTAGAGCAAGGATAGCTCTATCTAGTTGCGCCTGGGCATTGTAATCCCACTTAAGGATATGTGGTATATTCATATCTTAAAGTGCCATAAGGCAAAGAACCTTCAACTGGATACAGTAGGTCAGGATGACATCGGACCCACCTTATGGGCTTACTGGCTTGTTGGTAAGTAGGTTGTATTTGCAAAACACAGAATAAAATATATAGTTCTCATTGATGCTAATACATGTTTGATACAAAATATGAGAGGTACTCACAAGTATGGAGCAAATTAGGGTACTGCTCACTACACAGCGCTCAGGTGGTATTTACCGCCCCCAAAGGAATATGTGGTCCCAGGCTCCGCAAACAATCAGGGTGAATTCCAATAAAATTTAAAATAGTAACTGCTTTATTAGATTTGCTAGGTAATAACACAATAAAAAATATATAAAATAGTACAATCCACTTAACTCATTTCGCTTATCCAATGGCTTTTTCAAAAGTGTTACTTGTACTGAGTTGAGGTGGATTCTTCTAATTTGAAAGTGGCTGTTTTGAATGACTTTTCTATCGATGAACTTTGAACAGGATGTTGATTTCACTCTCTCATAGGTTTTTAAAGGACTTAAAATTTAAGTTGTTTTAGACATACTTTTTTCTGTTGGTGCATGTACCCAAATATCTACTTTATTTACAGCTGAGTTCATTGTTCATACCCTGTCTTTGATGCATTAACAGTTCCACTTCACTATGGGATTCAATAGGGATTTTTTATTTAACTCAACTGTTGCTGTTCCAGGGTCACATGTAGTAGAATTTTCACAGTACAGAAAGTATCATTACTTGCTTAAAGATAAAGGAATTCTAATCCCTATTACTAAACTGGTAAAACTATTGTATATTAAAAGAAAATGTTGTTCATTTTAACCATCAACCAGGATACATAATGTTACATCTATTATTATCATTTATATAGTGCCAACATATTCTGCTGTACTTAACAATTATATAAAGAAGATATTATAGATGAAGAGGGCCCTGTTCAAATTAGCTAACAATCTATGAGGGCTATGAGGTAGGCAGATGTATAACATTAGGTGTCTTGCCAAAGAACACTTGCTGGCAAGGTGGTCCGACTGGTGTTGGAAATTTGGTTGCCCAGTAGTGATGTCCCGAACTGTTCGCTGGCGAATAGTTCCTGGCGAACATCGCTTGTTCGCGTTCGCCCCCTATTCGTCATCATTGAGTAAACTTTGACCCTGGCCTGTACCTCACAGTCAGCAGACACATTCCATCCATTCAGCAGCAGACCCTCCCTCCCAAACCCTCCCACCTCCTGGACAGCATGCATGTTACATTCATTGTGAAACTGCATTCTTAGTGAGAGCAGGGACAGTGTAGCTGCTGCTGATTTGATAGGGAAATTGATAGCTAGGCTAGTGTATTCAGCTTCCACTACAGTCATGAAGGACTCATCTGATCTCTGCTGTAAGGACAGCACCCCAAAAAGCCCTTTTTAGGGCTAGAACATCAGTCTGCTTTTTTTTCTGTGTAATGTAATTGCAGTTGCCTGCCTGCCAGCCAGCCTGTGTGTCAGGCTCACAGCATATACTGTGCCCACTTGCCCAGGGCCACCACTCACTCACTGGTGTCACAATAGCTTGCATTTAAAAAAAACAAACTTTTTTAATGTAGTATAATAGCAGTCAGTTTCCTTCACTAGTGTGCATTTTAGGGCCTGCCCAGTGCCACCACTCACTCACTGGTGTCACAATAGATTGCATTTAACAAAAAAAAAATTTTTTTGGACTGTAATATAATAGCAGTCAGTTTCCTTCACTAGTGTGCGTTTCAGGACCTGCCAGGGCACAGTGTCACACCAGTGCAACTCATATCTGGTGTAACAGTAGTGTACATTTAAAAAAAAATTCAATTTTGACTGTAATAGATTGAATAGCAGTTAGTTGTCTGCCAGCGTGTGTGTCAGGCTCACAGCGTATACTGTGCCCACTTGCCCAGTGCCACCACTCACTCACTGGTGTCCCAATAGCTTGCATTTAACAAAAACAAAACTTTTTGGACTGTAATATAATAGCAGTCAGTTCCCTTCACTAGTGTGCATTTCAGGGCCTGCCCAGTGCCACTGTCCCTCACTCACTGGTGTCCCAATAGCTTGCATTTAACAAAAACAAAACTTTTTTGACTGTAATATAATGGAAGTCAGTTTCCTTCACTAGTGTGCGTTTCAGGGCCTGCCCAGTGCCACCACTCACTCACTGGTGTCACAATAGCTTGCATTTAACAAAAAAATAACTTTTTGGACTGTAATATAATAGTAGTCAGTTTCCTTCACTAGTGTGCATTTCAGGGCCTGCCAGGGCACAGTGTCACACCAGTGCAACTCATACCTGATGTAACAGTAGTGTACATTTAAAAAAATAAATACGAACTATATAGCTCACTCAGGTTGCACCATAGCGGATGTGCAATATTGACGTGCATCATTAATATTAATAACACTGCGGAAATATTGATCAGTTTCAGTAGAGCCTTACACTCACTTACACACCAATGGTTAAAATACTAACGTATAATGTAAAGGGGCTAAATTCCCCTGGAAAACGCAGGCTCTTACTGCAAGACCTTAAAAAAGATGGAGTAGATATTGCGTGTGTTCAGGAAACGCACTTCGTAAGGTCTCGCACCCCATCAATCTTTACCAAACTATACCCTACACAGTACCATGCCCTTTCAGATAATAAGACTAAAGGAGTTTCTATTCTCATACATAAAGACATAGCATTTCAGGATCAAGCGATTTCTATAGATACCCAGGGAAGGTACATTGTTCTAGTGGGTCTGTTTAATAATATCCAATATACATTGACATCGGTATATTTCCCTAATACTGGAGCGGAGAGATTCCTAAGACGCATACTAAATGAAATTGATAAATTGAGACAGGGAGGATTGGTGTTGTGTGGAGACTTTAACTTTATAACATCTCCGGACGTAGACTCAACTGCTAATCCCGCAAGGGGCTAGACGAGCAAGTATAGTATCCACAAGTAAGAAATTGTCCAAGCTACTCTTATTACACAACTTATATGATAGTTGGAGAGTACTCCACCCCAGGGAACGGGATTACTCCTTCCACTCTAAAGTACACAATACATATACCCGCATTGACACCTTCTATGTAGATCAATCCACGCTTGCACAAGTATCAGGGTGCGTCATGGGAGACATAACCTGGTCAGATCATAGCCCAGTGACACAGGAACTGCATGACAGATTTCAGTACAAGGGCAGAGGGAACTGGAGATTGAATGAATCCTTATTGAAGGATAACACCTTTGTAAACCGGATGACTGACGAACTCTCAAATTATTTCCAGACTAACGCGGGAGGGGAGACCCCTGAGGCCATGGTATGGTTGGCACACAAGGCCGTGGTGCGAGGTCTGTTTATAAGACACTCCTCCTATCTTAAAAAACACAGGCAACTGACTATAATGGACTGTCAAAAACAACTGGCAATTGTCACTGCCCAAAATAAGCAGACACCCTCACCTACTCTTGCTCAACAGATAAAAACCCTGACGGACAAACTTACCGAAATACAAGCAACCAGAACATATTCTGCTGTACTTAACAATTATATAAAGAAGATATTATAGATGAAGAGGGCCCTGTTCAAATTAGCTAACAATCTATGAGGGCTATGAGGTAGGCAGATGTATAACATTAGGTGTCTTGCCAAAGAACACTTGCTGGCAAGGTGGTCCGACTGGTGTTGGAAATTTGGTTGCCCAGTAGTGATGTCCCGAACTGTTCGCTGGCGAATAGTTCCTGGCGAACATCGCTTGTTCGCGTTCGCCCCCTATTCATCATCATTGAGTAAACTTTGACCCTGGCCTGTACCTCACAGTCAGCAGACACATTCCATCCATTCAGCAGCAGACCCTCCCTCCCAAACCCTCCCACCTCCTGGACAGCATGCATGTTACATTCATTGTGAAACTGCATTCTTAGTGAGAGCAGGGACAGTGTAGCTGCTGCTGATTTGATAGGGAAATTGATAGCTAGGCTAGTGTATTCAGCTTCCACTACAGTCATGAAGGACTCATCTGATCTCTGCTGTAAGGACAGCACCCCAAAAAGCCCTTTTTAGGGCTAGAACATCAGTCTGCTTTTTTTTCTGTGTAATGTAATTGCAGTTGCCTGCCTGCCAGCCAGCCTGTGTGTCAGGCTCACAGCATATACTGTGCCCACTTGCCCAGGGCCACCACTCACTCACTGGTGTCACAATAGCTTGCATTTAAAAAAAAAAAAACTTTTTTAATGTAGTATAATAGCAGTCAGTTTCCTTCACTAGTGTGCATTTTAGGGCCTGCCCAGTGCCACCACTCACTCACTGGTGTCACAATAGATTGCATTTAACAAAAAAAAAATTTTTTTGGACTGTAATATAATAGCAGTCAGTTTCCTTCACTAGTGTGCGTTTCAGGACCTGCCAGGGCACAGTGTCACACCAGTGCAACTCATATCTGGTGTAACAGTAGTGTACATTTAAAAAAAAATTCAATTTTGACTGTAATAGATTGAATAGCAGTTAGTTGTCTGCCAGCGTGTGTGTCAGGCTCACAGCGTATACTGTGCCCACTTGCCCAGTGCCACCACTCACTCACTGGTGTCCCAATAGCTTGCATTTAACAAAAACAAAACTTTTTGGACTGTAATATAATAGCAGTCAGTTCCCTTCACTAGTGTGCATTTCAGGGCCTGCCCAGTGCCACTGTCCCTCACTCACTGGTGTCCCAATAGCTTGCATTTAACAAAAACAAAACTTTTTTGACTGTAATATAATGGAAGTCAGTTTCCTTCACTAGTGTGCGTTTCAGGGCCTGCCCAGTGCCACCACTCACTCACTGGTGTCACAATAGCTTGCATTTAACAAAAAAATAACTTTTTGGACTGTAATATAATAGTAGTCAGTTTCCTTCACTAGTGTGCATTTCAGGGCCTGCCAGGGCACAGTGTCACACCAGTGCAACTCATACCTGATGTAACAGTAGTGTACATTTAAAAAAATAAATACGAACTATATAGCTCACTCAGGTTGCACCATAGCGGATGTGCAATATTGACGTGCATCATTAATATTAATAACACTGCGGAAATATTGATCAGTTTCAGTAGAGCCTTACACTCACTTACACACCAATGGTTAAAATACTAACGTATAATGTAAAGGGGCTAAATTCCCCTGGAAAACGCAGGCTCTTACTGCAAGACCTTAAAAAAGATGGAGTAGATATTGCGTGTGTTCAGGAAACGCACTTCGTAAGGTCTCGCACCCCATCAATCTTTACCAAACTATACCCTACACAGTACCATGCCCTTTCAGATAATAAGACTAAAGGAGTTTCTATTCTCATACATAAAGACATAGCATTTCAGGATCAAGCGATTTCTATAGATACCCAGGGAAGGTACATTGTTCTAGTGGGTCTGTTTAATAATATCCAATATACATTGACATCGGTATATTTCCCTAATACTGGAGCGGAGAGATTCCTAAGACGCATACTAAATGAAATTGATAAATTGAGACAGGGAGGATTGGTGTTGTGTGGAGACTTTAACTTTATAACATCTCCGGACGTAGACTCAACTGCTAATCCCGCAAGGGGCTAGACGAGCAAGTATAGTATCCACAAGTAAGAAATTGTCCAAGCTACTCTTATTACACAACTTATATGATAGTTGGAGAGTACTCCACCCCAGGGAACGGGATTACTCCTTCCACTCTAAAGTACACAATACATATACCCGCATTGACACCTTCTATGTAGATCAATCCACGCTTGCACAAGTATCAGGGTGCGTCATGGGAGACATAACCTGGTCAGATCATAGCCCAGTGACACAGGAACTGCATGACAGATTTCAGTACAAGGGCAGAGGGAACTGGAGATTGAATGAATCCTTATTGAAGGATAACACCTTTGTAAACCGGATGACTGACGAACTCTCAAATTATTTCCAGACTAACGCGGGAGGGGAGACCCCTGAGGCCATGGTATGGTTGGCACACAAGGCCGTGGTGCGAGGTCTGTTTATAAGACACTCCTCCTATCTTAAAAAACACAGGCAACTGACTATAATGGACTGTCAAAAACAACTGGCAATTGTCACTGCCCAAAATAAGCAGACACCCTCACCTACTCTTGCTCAACAGATAAAAACCCTGACGGACAAACTTACCGAAATACAAGCAACCAAAACCTCGTACTTCTTATTTAAAATGAAAGTGAATTCTTACCACCACAGCGGGAAAGCTAACAAACAGTTAGCTAATAGATTGAGAGAGAAACTGGCAGCAGCCAAAGTAGCCTACATACAGAGCCCAGATGGCACCAAAGTACAAAACCCGTTAGATATCACTCAGGAGTTTGCTAACTATTACTCAAAATTATATAATCTAGGAGACGATCCCGATACGCACCCCATACGAGAGGAAAATGTCAGGGAGTTTCTGTCCCAACTCAACCTTCCAAAAATTAATCAAGCCCACCTAGACCTATTACTCCGACCTATCACGCTAGGGGAAGTACTCCATACGATAAAACACCTCCCTCCAGGCAAATCTCCGGGAGCAGACGGCCTCCCCAACCTATATTACAAGACATTTGCGGAGGTATTAGGCCCGAGACTAGTCAAAGTATTCCAGACAGCCACAGATACAGGGGAGCTCCCTCCTGAAATGCTTCTAGCAACCATAGTTACGCTACCAAAACCTGGAAAGCCCCCAGACCAATGCAAAAACTTCAGGCCAATATCATTGTTAAACACAGATGCTAAGATATATGCGAAGATCTTGGCCTCCAGGCTGCCAGCGTGTGTCAGGCTCGCAGCGTATACTGTGCCCACTTGCCCAGTGCCACCACTCATATCTGGTGTCACAATAGCTTGCATTTAACAAAAAAAAAACTTTTTGGACTGTAATATAATAGCAGTCAGTTTCCTTCATGAGTGTGCGTTTCAGGGCCTGCCCAGTGCCACCACTCACTCATATCTGGTGTCCCAATAGCTTGCATTTAATAAAAAAATAAACTTTTTGGACTGTAATATAATAGAAGTCAGTTTCCTTCACGAGTGTGCGTTTCAGGGCCTGCCAGGGCACAGTGTCACACCAGTGCCACTCATATCTGTTGTCACAGTAGCTTGCACGCATAGTACCACTAATCGAAAAAAAAAAATGACAGGCAGAGGCAGGCCACCCCGCAGGGGCCGTCGTGGTCGTGGTTCTGTGATTCCCTTTGGCCCTAGAATAATGCCCAGTGTTCAGAGGCCACCTACCCTGAACTTGAAAAGTTCTGAGGACATAGTTGACTGGCCAACACAGGACACCCAATCTTCTACAGCTTCCGCTCAGAACCTCGACGCACCATCCTCCTCCAGCTTAGCTTCGGGCACCTCTCAAGTTACCACTCGCCCGCCTGCTGCCACCACCAACACTAGCACCACAGCCGCTTCACTTGGTATGTCAGAGGAGTTATTTACACATCAGTTGGACGAAATGAGTGATGCGCAACCATTACTGCCAGAGGATGTAGATAACAGGGATATGTCTCAGTCAGGCAGCATTACACACGTACGGTGTGATGATGATGATGTTGTACCCACTGCTGCTTCCTTTGCTGAGTTGTCAGATACAAGTGAAGCGGTTGATGATGACAATGCGTCCTTGGATGTCACGTGGGTGCCCGCTAGAAGAGAAGAAGAACAGGGGGAAAGTTCAGATTGGGAGACAGAGAGGAGGAGGAGACAAGTTGGAAGCAGGGGGAGGTCATCACACGGAGCTAGTGGCACAGTCAGACAGCATGCATCGGCACCCGGGGTCAGCCAGACAGCACGCCAATCAACGCATGCTGTTGCCACCACCAGAATGCCGTCATTGCAGAGCTCAGCAGTGTGGCATTTTTTTTGTGTGTCTGCCTCTGACAACAGCGATGCCCTTTGCAACCTGTGCCAAAAAAAACTGAGTCGTGGGAAGTCCAACACCCACCTAGGTACAACTGCTTTGCGAAGGCACATGAACGCACATCACAAACGCCTATGGGATCAACACATGAGTACAAGCAGCATACAAACTCAAAGCCGCCATCCTCCTCCTGGTCCAGCATCTTCAGCCATGTTAACCACTGCTGTCCTCCTCCGCCCCTCCGTCTCTCGCCTTGAGCAGTTCCTGCTCATCTGCCCACAGTCAGGTGTCTGTCAAGGACATGTTTGAGCGTAACAAGCCAATGTCACAAAGTCACCCCCTTGCCCGGCGTCTGACAGCTGGCTTGACTGAACTCTTAGCCCGCCAGCTTTTACCATACAAATAATTTGTAGCTATTGGGACACCGCAGTGGAAGGTACCCGGCCAAAATTTCTTTGCACAAAAGGCAATCCCCAACCTGTACTCGATTGTGCAAAAGGAAGTAATGGCATGTCTAGCACACAGTGTTGGGGCAAGGGTCTATCTGATCTGATCACTGATACCTGGTCAGCAAAGCATGGTCAGGGCAGGTATATCACCTACACTGCGCATTGGGTAAACCTGCTGATGGCTGCCAAGCATGGAATGCGTGGCTCTGTAGAGGAGTTGGTGAAACTGCCACGACTTGCAGGCAGGCCTGCTGCCACCTCCTCTACTCCTCCTACTCCATCCTCTTCCATAACCTCCTCGGCTGAGTCCTCTTCTGCTGCTGCATCTTGCTCCACATCGACGGCACCCCCCCAGCTCCCCAGGTACTGTTCCACATCCCGGATACGGCAGTGTCACGCCGTCTTGGGATTGACTTGCCTGAAAGCAGAGATTCACACTGGACCAGCACTCCTGTACTCCCTGAACGCACAGGTGGATCAGTGGCTGACTCCGGTCCAACTGGAAATCGGCAAAGTGGTTTGTGACAACGGAAGAAATTTGTTGGCGGCATTGCATTTGGGCAAGTTGACACATGTGCCGTGCATGGCACATTGTGTAATTTGATCGTACAACGCTTTGTGCATAAGTACCCAGGCTTACAGGACGTCCTTAAGCAGGCCAGGAAGATGTGTGGCCATGTCAGGCATTCCTACACGGGCATGGTGCACTTTTCCGATCTCCAGCGGCGAAACAACATGCCAGTGAGGCACTTGATTTGCGACAGCCCGACACATTGGAATTCAACACTCATAATGTTCGACCGCCTGCTCCAACAAGAAAAAGCCATTAACGAGTATTTGTATGACCGGGGTGCTAGGACAGCCTCTGCGGAGCTGGGAATTTTTTTGCCACGTTACTGGACGCTCATGCGCAATGCCTGTAGGCTCATGCATCCTTTTGAGGAGGTGAGAAACCTAGTCAGTCGCACCGAAGGCACCATCAGCGACATCATACCATTTGTTTTCTTCCTGGAGCGTGCCCTGCGAAGAGTGCTGGATCAGGCCGTAGATGAGCGTGAAGAGGAAGAGTTGTGGTCACCATCACCACCAGAAACAGCCTTATCAGCATCGCTTGCTGGACCTGCGGCAATGCTGGAAGAGGATTGTGAGGAAGAGAAGTCATAGGAGGAATGTGGCTTTGAGGAGGAGGAGGAAGACCAACCACAACAGGCATCCCAGGGGGCTCATTGTCACCTATCTGGTACCCGTGGTGTTGTACGTGGCTGGGGGGAAGAACATACCTTCAGAGAGATCACTGAGGACGAGGAACAGGACATAAGTAGCTCGGCATCCAACCTTGTGCAAATGGGGTCTTTCATGCTGTCGTGCCTGTTGAAGGACCCTCGTATAAAAAGGCTGAAGGAGAACGACCTGTACTGGAGGTCCACGCTACTAGACCCCTAGTATAAGCAGAAAGTGCTTGAAATGTTACCGAATTACGGCAAGTTGGAAAGGATGCAGCAGTTCCAAAATCAATTAAAAAGTATAAGGGTAATGTCACAGCACAACGGGAATATAACAGGGGAAAAGGTGAAAGTAATCCTCCTCCTCCCACGACCACGCCGGCAAGGACAGGACGCTTTACAGACGTTTGTTGATGGAGGACATGCGGGGCTTTTTAAGTCCTACGCATCACCACAGCCCTTCGGGGTCCACCCTCAGAGAACGACTCGACCGACAGGTAGCAGACTACCTCGCCTTAACTGCAGATATCGACACTCTGAGGAGCGATGAACCCCTTGACTACTTAGCTATCCCAATTTGCCATAGAACTTCTGACCTGCCCCGCTTCAAGTGTCCTGTCAGAAAGGACCTTCAGTGCAGCAGGAGGTATTGTCACTGAGAAGAGAAGTCGCCTAGGTCAAAAAAGTCTAGATTACCTCGCCTTTATTAAGATGAATGAGGGATGGATCCTGAAGGGACTGACAGTGGACGATACATTCGACTAAAAAAGACCTGATGAGGGGGGCTACTTAATACACCACTGCTATCTGGTGGCACATTAGATTGCACGCGCAGTGCCCCAAATTTGAAGTAGGAGGACCGACCAAGCATGTTTTTCCATCTCCCGCTTCCTAAAATCAATGCCTTAAATACACGTCCCCTGATAGGGGACGTAACAGGGATTAAACTGATAAGAATAGTACTACTTAACACACCACTCCTATCTGGTGGCACATTAGATTGCACGCACAGTGCCCCAAATTTGAAGTATGAGGACCGACCAAGCATCTTTTTCCATCTCCGGCTTCCTAAAATCGATGCCTTATATACACGTCCCCTGATAGGGGACGTAACATGGATTAAACTGATAGGAATAGTACTACTTAACACACCACTCCTATCTGGTGGCACATTAGATTGCACGTGCAGTTCCCCAAATTTGAAGTAGGAGGACTGACCAAGCATGTTTTTCCATCTCCCGCTTCCTAAAATCGATGCCTTATATACACGTCCCCTGATAGGGGACGTAACAGGGATTAAACTGATAGGAATAGTACTACTTAACACACCACTCCTATCTGGTGGCACATTAGATTGCTCGCGCAGTGCCCCAAATTTGAAGTAGGAGGGCCGACCAAGCATCTTTTTCTATCTCCCGCTTCCTAAAAATCAATGCCTTATATACACGTCCCCTGATAGGGGACGTAACAGGGATTAAACTGATAGGAATATTACTAATTAACACACCACTCCTATCTGGTGGCACATTAGATTGCACGCGCAGTGCCCCAAATTTGAAGTAGGAGCACCGACCAAGCATGTTTTTCCATCTCCCGCTTCCTAAAATCAATGCCTTAAATACACGTCCCCTGATAGGGGACGTAACAGGGATTAAACTGATAAGAATAGTACTACTTAACACACGACTCCTATCTGGTGGCACATTAGATTGCACGTGCAGTGCCCCAAATTTGAAGTAGGAGGACCGACCAAGCATCTTTTTCCATCTCCCGCTTCCTAAAATCGATGCCTTAAACCCACGTCCCCTGATAGTGCACCTAACAGGAATTAAACTGATAGGAATAGTACTACTTAACACACCACTCCTATCTGGTGGCACATTAGATTGCTCGCGCAGTGCCCCAAATTTGAAGTAGGAGCACCGACCAAGCATGTTTTTCCATCTCCCGCTTCCTAAAATCAATGCCTTAAATACACGTCCCCTGATAGGGGACGTAACAGGGATTAAACTGATAAGAATAGTACTACTTAACACACCACTCCTATCTGGTGGCACATTAGATTGCACGCACAGTGCCCCAAATTTGAAGTAGGAGGACCGACCAAGCATCTTTTTCCATCTCCGGCTTCCTAAAATCGATGCCATATATACACGTCCCCTGATAGGGGACGTAACAGGGATTAAACTGATAGGAATAGTACTACTTAACACACTTTATAATAACGCAGAGAGAGGCAATGCAGAGAGAGGAGTCTGAAGAAGAGGAGTCAGAGGAGGAAGGTGGCTTTGAGGAGGTGGAAGACCAAACACAGCAGGCGTCCCAGGGGGCTTGTTGTCACCTTTCGGGGACCCTTGGTGTTGTACGTGGCTGGGTGGAGGAAGAGACCTTCAACGACATCAGTGAGGACAAGGAACGGGACATGGCTAGCTTGGTATCCAACCTTGTGCAAATGGGGAGTTTGCGGTTGTGCAAATGGACTGTTTGCGGTTGTTTGCGGTGCGTTAAACGGGGAGTTTGGTCTGTCACTGTGAAGCGGGCGTAACCCTTACACTACCTGATCGATACAACATCATACCTCATGTTTTAAAGCAAGTTATTCCAAACAATTTAGGAATGTTAGGTGATTTATGCCCTTTATGGATTAAAACCAGACTCTGCATCAACTTTGTAATTTTCCATGGGAGTTTTGCCATGGATCCCCCTCCGGCTGCCACAGTCCAGGTGTTAGTCCCCTTGAAACAACTTTTCCATCACTATTGTGGCCAGAAAGAGTCCCTGTGGGTTTTAAAATTCGCCTGCCCATTGAAGTCTATGGCGGTTCGCCCAGTTCGCCCGTTCGCGAACATTTGCGGAAGTTTGCGTTCGCCATTCGCGAACGGAAAATTTTATGTTCGCGACATCACTTTTGCCCAGTTTTAAGGCAGTGACTATTCCACTGCTCTACATTCAGTCTTGGTTAATGTTTGGTTATGAATTCGGAGTAGCTTTCCATCACATTATCTAGTCTCTGGCTGATGGTTGGGTGATATCAATGGGGACACTCAGGCTGCTAGGCGAGTATCCATAAGGTACCAGATTGCTGTGGTAGCTCCTTGAGATCCATGGTGGCATGGAGAAGGAACGGAGAGAGTATCAAGTTCAGGTCTGGATCCAAAGTCAAGGACCAGGCTCACTTTTCCTGTTACTATTGGTTACATATGTTAAAGGACATCTGTTACAAGGTATCAAATAATTTGCTTTCTCAGTTGCTTTAATGGTGAGATTCAATTTAATTCTAATCCCTAACCGTACATAATTATTTTTAGGAATGTATATTTTAATGAAGTTGTTGAGCAATGGGGATTACATTTATCAAGATTTTACACAGTTCTTACTAAAGGATACAGCAAATCCATGTGGTTGTTTCACCTTCTTCCTATCAAAATTGGTATGTGATGCATGGCTGATACTACCCTTGGCACATTAGACTTTGAGAGACTCTACAAATAAAAATACAACATAAAATAATGAAAATATTAGTTTGCCATTTGGTTACGCATTAGACTTATAGAGACTCTACAAATAAAAATACAACATAAAATAATGAAAATATTAGTTTGCCATTATCTTTAGTAGAACAATGTCCATGACAGTGACACATTTGATCATCTTCTCAGTTCCACCTCCGTGAAGCTTGACCTCTAAGGTAAGCAAATAGATGCACCATCTTGACTATTCATGTTTAAATGTAGACCAAATTCTTCAAGATAACATTTGTTTAACAGAATTTCCACAGCACTTAGATAACAAAGCAACACAGCTAGAAATTCATGTTATTGCATGAATAAATAATACCATGAAAGCCCAGAAAAGATAGAATTTGAATAACAAACAGGAGATGCATGGGCATTTCAATGATTTATTTATAACGGCAACATTCTAAATTAGATACTTGAATATTCATAATTATTGCAGGAAACATTGGCACAATCCTTATGCTTCTTTTTCTTAATCTTTTACATTCTAAATGTAGTGCCATTTGTTTTGTGAAAAGTTTAAACCACCACTAGCTCAACTAAGCAGATTTTAAAAGACTGTAATCTAAGACATTAGAAGCCCATGCAATTTTTTTTCCCTGCTGTTTCCTGCCTACACGATTCAACAGCACCCGTTAAAGCACATTCTAGCAAACAGCTTTAGAATTATAATAACACTTCCTTTCTTTCATTTATTAAGCTCACTTGGATATTAAATTCAAAAGAATACATTGTTTTAATTTGCATGTTCTGCTTTCATCAAAGATTAAAATTAAAATTGCAGAGAGACGAGATGAATTAACCTCTTTATTGGAGGGCAGAAGCACATTTCAAGCAGATAGGGATTTAAACAATTTAATGCAGAAAGAGACAAATGATTGAAGTGAACAGTGAAAATAGGGCTTGTGTGTAATGTGTGGGTATCACTCAAAAACGCAATATACCTTTAACCTCTTATTTGACGTACTTGTTGGGATCTGCAGGGTTAACAAGGCATTCAGTAAGAATGATTAAAAGAAAATGACAATCTAAAACAATTTTTAATTTCGAATGTATTCTATTTTTTTCTACTTACCGTATATATTATATATTATAATTAATAATATAATAAATTATTATATTTTGTCACATTCTGCAAAAAAAACATACAAAAAGCAAAAAAAAAAAAAAACACGTATTTACGCTATTATGAAAATTGGAAATGCAAGCTTTAAATAGGACAACAAAATATGTCTTTTTTTTTTACCGTCGCCAGGGTGACTCCACTTTAATCTCCCGGAATTACTGTTTCCTGCCCTTTCTTACTAATACTTACTAATATTTTCTTGTAATCTCTGTCACCCACACATCACTTTTCCCCCATGCATTTGTTTACTTGTTTTATTGTATATATTATTTATTTATATAACATATCTTTTAGTGTAATTTAGTAAAACTGTTCCTTCCATTTACCACTGGCCAGCTGAGTTATTGTAATACAAAATTAATTGGATACATGAAAAGAAAACTAAACATCTCAAAATGTTTCACTTACCGATGAAAAAAAAATATATAAAAAATCCTGGAGACCAAGACTACCAACATGATTTTTTTCATTGGATGCAGTAGGGATTTTAAATATTTATTGTACTATGTTTTAGCCTTTTATTGCTTTTCTTTGGTCTTTGTACACAGGATTGTGTGTTGTTGTAATTCAAAGGTCACATCTTTAAATATTCTCTAAAATATATTTTACATTTTTTTTCTCATCTGCTCAGTACCAGATCTAGGTTACAATTTCCCAGGCAGGGTTCCATATTGGGGCTCCTTAGAGCCAGAGTCCAGGCCTTAATTGGCCACTTAATGGCCAATCTGACTCTGTACCTTATATTGCATTTTGTGCCTTGAAGAAAGTATTCTTTATGTTTTTTTTTTTCATAAAGCTGTGAAAACAGTGAACCTTCTGCCAATAGAAGGTTATAAGTAGAGATGATAACGACTCAATAACTGATCTGAAACATTGCTGTACCTCACTCCTATATGAAGTCTGCCTTTGGATACTGCTCTGTGTACAAAGACTTTGTCTGCAAATATAAGTAGAGGTGGTAATAGATAATTGTTTCAACTGAATATCATCCTCAAAACTTTTTTTTTCCTAGTGGAGAAGCATTTGAGGAAAGAAAAAAAGGTTGACAATTTTATGCAATAATAGTATAGGTTGTAGACTCTGTGAAGTCTTGATACCTTATGTTCAGATGAGTGGTTTTAAACAATTTATAATTAGAATGATTAACAGCAGATGGGGTATTTTAACAGTGCTGTATAATATGTAGGGGTACGGCCATGTCCCATGAGAAGTCAGGACTAACTTTTTAATCTGGGAAATGTAATCTGTCTGTCTAAAGTCTAATGTGAGTGTCAGACTATAGATATAAAATGTATTCTCTCGACATATCAATAACCTTGCAATAAGTTTTGTTTTAAGTAATTAATTTATTTTTTTACTGATTGGCCATATTTTTGTTTACATTGGACCGTCTGAATATTAAAATAGAGAAAGTTATTCAGTTTGAGAGAGAAAGAGAGTAAGAGATAGAAAGATACATTTAGTGAGACATGTATTATGGGAAAATAAAGTTTTTGAGAGGCCCAAGGGACAACATTATAAACTGAAGGTTTAGTGGTTTATGAAGTTTCCAGAACACTGAGATAATATTATTTTCCCATAAAACATGTTTCACTGGTATGTATTGTTTATAAGACATATATATTATTTTTACTGGGATTAGTTGTTGTCTTAGCACAGTACTGTGACAGACGTGCCCCAGACAGCCCAAGACTGGTTGGATTTAAGTTCCCAGGCATATAGATTTATTTGCAGCTACAGTTCGTTAAACAGCTACCCTCCGAATTAAAGAGATACTCCAGATCCCTAAAACACTTTAGCTTTTTGAAAAGTTTTATGTGTGAAGAGCGTGTCATTTTGTAAAACGTGTAGTTTGGAGCAAAGACGCCTTCATTGGACACTTATTTTAATTGTTTTTAATTATTTTTGTTTTATGTACTTATAAATGTATCCAATTGGATTTTAAGTCATACTGACTGTTTGCTCCATCTATCACCAGAAAAAAAGGGTGTGACAAACTGCCATTTGCCACTGGGCATTGGAGAGGACTGATTGCTAGCCTCCTGCCCTGCGACTATGGCCCTGGAATGTATTGCCCTTTAAGGAACTGAGTTGGGGCTTATGAATTTATATTATGCTGTTTCTGGCCCTTTAACTGTGCTGTACAGAGACATGGGATTATACAGTATATTGTTTATCCAGTGAAAGGATACCAAACTGTATAGAAATTGTAAATGCTTACCTGCTTTCGTGGGGATTCTGCTTAAAAAAAGTTGGTGTCTTTTAAAACATTCGCTTAATTGTGAGACCCAGACGGTATGGATCCAGCATTCATCATACGAATGCAAACTACCGAACACCGGACCACCATGCTACCTAATTAAGTGGTAATTTACTTACCTGGTCGGCACATCCAGCTCTTATGGGAAACGCACAAACGCTTTGTTTCAGTTCCTGGGTGGCCGCCATTTCGGGACTTTTACATGTGTTTGCGGCCATCTTAACTCCCGAAAAGCTGTGTTTTGCCGTCGAGTGTCTGGAACTAAAATCGGACACTCGAGTATGCGAACACCGCTGAGACCTCCATAGCACCGGGAATTCGTGCCAAAACTACCGAACACCCTGCCGTTCGGTAGAAAGACTTAATAGCATATGGGGATTCTAGCGAACGTCGAGTTACGCACAGATGGCAAGCCTTTTGTGACTTTTAACGCACGAACAAAGACCGACCGCAAGGCCAAAAGTCATGGAACTAATTTCGGCTACTTTGCCTGTGCGGTCGGTCAAAACTTTAAAGCCCCATATCTCCCGAACCACTGAACCGAACTTGGGGAAAAATGTGTCTTTGTTAATTGGGTTACAAGCTTATCTGAGGGGAGGAGATGTGTGGGATGTACCTTATGTTTTATTGGTTGTTGTGTTAATTATGTGGGTGTCTCCCTTGCATGGGCAGAATCACATAAAAGCAGAGTGTGTGTCATTAAACCTGAGTTCTTCTTGACCCTCAACACGTAGTCTTGTCTCGTGATTGGAGGGGACAACTATATTCACACTGGGGATTGCTATGCACTGCATACTCCCTTGAGCTTTAATCACTTGGCTCTTTTGAGAGCTTGCTCCTGTTATGCTCTCCTTGGAGGAGAGGTCTTCCCCACACGGTCCTGGATGTTGGAGGTTCATACAGGGTAGACGGTGGTGAAACTCCAGTTAAGCTACGGCGGTTATGGAGTCTGCGGTGGTTGTGGTGTCTGCTGCAGTGCTTGGAGTCCTCAGATAGCGCTAGGAGCATCCGTCAACGGAATGTGTTTGTTACAAAGGGTTACCCCCCTTTGGTGGGTTAAAGGCTTTGATACCCAGAGCCAGGTGTAACAGTAGTCACCGTTACTGGGAATGGAATACTGACACTATATGTAGGTCCTCAGATTCCTCTTGTGTTTGGTCACCCTGTGCCCAGTATTAGTGCAGGGTATGTTTAATGTATTGCTTGTCTGTGCCTCTCCCCCTCTCCCTTTTTCCTGCAGCCGGTCTCACTCCCCAGTGGCAGTGCAGGTTATTGGGAGTGGAAACAGTTGGTCTCATTTCCCAGTGGCAGTGTGCATTACAGGTAGAGGAGACAATCTGTCTTCCTCCCCAGCAGCAAAGTGCAACCCCAGCAAAAGTACTGGCATCGGGACAGAGCACCTCTGGCTTCTGCCCCCAACTTGCAGCAACGCTGGGCCTTGAGAGCAGAGAGTACAGCCTTCTACTGATGGTGGAGCATGAGGAGAACACCACTCCCCCAGCGGAAAAGCTGGATTCTGGGCAGAGCACCGCTGAGGATGTTGACCCGGGAGGTGTGAATGGGACCACCTAGATCACAGAGATGAATGACAATTGGCCCAGATACCCAATTGTGTGTCAGAGGGGCCGCCGCTACTCTGCCTTTTTTACAGCCATTGAGAGGACTCCAGGGAGAAGGGGCAGTGTACACTTGTTTTGGAAAGATATATGCTTTGGGAGAGGCAGAGGTCGGCTGGGTGAGTGCTGCTCTTGCATGGGCAATTTGTTTTGGGTAAAGATTTGATGATGGCGTTGGTGGGCTAGATGTAATGACTAACCTGCAAGTCAACCCGTCTCAGTTCTCCTCCAAATGTGATGGGAACTATCTTGGGCTATAGACACAGGATTCCAGATTTGCTGTTGGGGTGTGTGGGTGTCACGGTGGGCCCCTGAGAGTTTGGTCATATGGGGATAGGTTTGAGTTTGGGAGGGGTGCCATGTCAGATTTACTGGGAACTCACTTTCTCCACTTCCAAGTCCCCTCTTATGTCTAAGTCACCCTGTGCTTATTAGGGGCACAGGGTGACTGGGAAGCCCAGCCTGGCCTGCCCAAACCAGACTTCCACAGACTGATCGTCTATGAGAGCTCCATGCGCCTGACCAGAACAAACTTGTGGAACTTTGTCGAGCAGGCTGCCGGGATGGATTGACTCTTTGGGACTTGTTACCCGACTTACTCAGGCACAGACCGATTGGAGGCCTGGTACCTGGTTAGTCTTTGGGGGGGGGGGGAAGAAAAGTGACAGTAGTCACCGTCACTAGGAATGGAAGACAGACACTATATATAAGTCCCCAGATTCCTCTTGTGTTTTGGTCACACTGTGGCCAGTATTAGTGCAGGGTATGTTTAATGTATAGCTTGTCTGTGCCTCTGCCCCTCCCACTTTTCCTGTTCCATTATTTCCCCAGCAGGGTGCTGTCCCAGGGACACTGCCAGACTAGTTTAAACTAGCTGCTTTTTCAATCCTCAATCTCCCATCACTATTTCAAGTATTATACATACTGCACTATAAGATTTGTTCTCCATTTTTCTCCCCATGTTCATATTGGACTGACTCTACCCTAAGTTATATACTAGGGGTAAGTATATTTTATTTAGTGCTTCACTCAGGAGATTGGTGGTGGATTGCATTCTCCAACCTCCTTACCTCACAGCATTTACTATTTGGTGGATAGGAAAGTTTTCCACGTCAGTTTAGTAGCGGCTACTATTAGATTGACATTTTGGATACCTATTTCCTAAGCACCTATTTTTATGCACAGAGAACCTTTAATTTTTATACATTAACCTGGTTACACCCTGCTGGCTTTCAAGCAGTAAGCAGGTCCTGTTACTTCCTGGTTTCGTTAGCTAAGTGGAGCTTAACTCTGGGGGCAGCCTTGCAAAGACTTCTCATTGAGCTGCATTGGGAAGTCTGTGATTGGACATCCAGAGAAAGTCTGGGTGGGTTTAGAAAGGGAGGGGTTGCAAAGGCAAAACTGCAGCTTTTGCAAGCTGATTTTAGATACATCTCAATTTAAAAAAAATGCATAATTAAATGAATAATACAGAAAGGGTGCTCTGTGTGCAAAGGCGCTTAATAAATAAACCAGTTATAGATGCAGGTGAAAAAAGCAGCTCACACACATGTAAATACCCCCAAAGATTTACACACAAAATATAATACAAAAACCGATAACCCAGGTGGAACAAACCACTAATGGTGTCTCTCAGTGGAGCGCTAGAAAGGTCAAACTATATAGTCCACTTCCGATACGCGTTTCACCTGTGCGGCTTTCCGATTGATAAAGCCGCACAGGTGAAACGCGTATTGGAAGTGGACTATATAGTGGACTGGTATTACTGCACATTTTATGATTTTATTATTTTGAATGTTTATTGTCTAATAAAGTGCTTTTATAGTGTACCTAGATCCACTAGTCCTTTGCTGTTTTCTACATTCAAGTGGGGTTGTGCACCCCTTAACAGCACATTCATCTTAACACTAAGAGCCGAGTATACCTGGCTCCCTACAAGGTGAGCAAGTATTGCACTGTATATATGCATCTGCAGTAGCACTCTTTGAAAATACTACACAAAAAGATTATTTTTTGTCTCTTTCATTTGGGTGAGATTACTGACCGGATACAGCAAGAAGATCTTGGTATTACCTTATATACCTATGCTGGAGTGATATGAGCCTATCCGTAAGTGGCTCTCTACCATGTGAGTTTGGTCCATATTGTCTCCACACTTATATCTCTGGACCCTGATATACTTCACTATTGTACATATTTCTTTTCCATATAGGAATTATACCATTGTACACTTCCCCATTATATTTAGGGGTAAGTTTGACCTTCTAGCGCTCCACTGAGAGACACCTTTAGTGGTTTGTTCCACCTGGGTTATCGTTTTTTGTATTAAAATTAAATGAATGTAAGTTTTTGTTTGGGTTATATGTACTAAACAATGATTTTTATTTATTTTGCATTTGGGTAGTGGAGTGTCCCTTTAATGATATGCCAGGAGAGGAGATGGGGAGAGAGGTGCTGCCCTTTCACTCTCTCATAGCTTTTCACTAACAAGATATTGACTGGATTAAGGATATAAATTGCAAGTAGTAGTGGCTCATCGGTAGTGTAACTCCCAGTGGGTGAATGGCTGTCCAGGACATGCATTTTTAATGCAGCCCTGATATTAGGGCATCAAACTCAACAAACATGCCAAACCTGTTATGTTTTCTTTAATACCAATGACAAAAATAAATAGTAGATCAAGCAACTAAACGCTTAGACTCAGTACATATGGAATTATAGCTTTTGCATTATGTATTGAAGGATTCCTGAAACATGATCTTCTCCTTTAAATAATAAACAGATCATTAAATATTGTATATACCCTGTATGTCGATATATTCTATCAGTCACCAATCAATGGGACTATTCACATTTCTATATTTGAAATTTGTTATTAAGTCGCAGGTGGGAAAAAGAAAAAAAATATATTATTTTGTGACTACACCAATATCAAACTTATACATTATATAGCTGTGGAAGTGGATGTTGATTATTGACTTCATCCCTCAGCATGGTGAGTACTGGGATTAGCGTTAATAAGACTTTAACTTGTTAGAGCACTATTCGCAAAGTATGCACTCAACAAAAAGTATGTAATCAATATCTCTAAAGTGAAAAGGTACATTAACAGTCAGGGATGATGAATGCTTTGCTGTGGTCAGCCACAGATTGTACACATTGATGCATACTGAAAAGCAATTTACTGAACTGTGTCTACCTTCTTTATCAAACTACGTGAGGACCAAGGATTGGTACCTGGGAAGATATGTCTCTTTAGAATGTTGAGCTACTCGTTTCATTAGGCATAAACACCATGAACAAGTCTTTTTATCGCTAAGTAGGATACAATCTGCAGAGAATCATTATTTTTGGAGCTCTGTACAATTGAAAGTTTCATCCTCAATAATTTTCAACCCTCTACTGAACTTGTTTTATTTATTTATTTATTTGGTTTCTACTTAGTTTATTTCTACTGGGTAGCATGTATTGTTATTGCTTTTTTCTCTCTAAACACTGAATATTTATTTAAACCCCACAATAAAAATATAAAATAGAGTAAACTAAAAGTGAAAACACTTTTGCACTTTATATATTTAAGCATTTATTCTTCAATTTCTTTTATAAGACAATTTTTTTATTTTTTTTTATTTTCTTTTAAAAGCAAGCTCTATTGTTGACATGCCCTGACATTGAAAAAGTCATTATGCAGATATTACAGAAGGAAACAAATATTATCGGGGGTTTTATTAATTGTATAATAATACACCCGTGAGGCTAAAGCCTTGATGGGTCAATCCAAGAGCTTTTAGAGGCAACAACGATGACATCATCCAAAACATTTATTAATCTCCGAATTTAGTAACGCAGCTTCCCAATGGAAATGACTCTACACTGGATGACTTTTGGGTTGGTTCGGAATGCTGTAACTCAGACCAAATAATAATAATAATAACAAAGTATTTAACCAGGAAAGATACATTCAGATTACTCTGGTTTTCAAGTACGTCCTTGGGCCAAATGCTAGACTATGGTTCCGAATTGCCTGATGGTCATTCCATATTTAGTGAATTAAAAGATATTATTAAGCAAAAATCATTGATACCTTTGACAGTTAAAAAATGAACCTTTCTACTAAAACAGGTGTAGCTCCAATGGCACATAGTTAAATAATAAACAAATAAATACATTGAAACAAATGGAAGTGTGAGGGTTGATAACAGACCACCTTCTACATGATAAACGTGTAGTATGTTTAAAGAACAGTTATCTGTCACCATTATTGAATAGATATAAGCCTACAAGGTCATAAAACTCAATAGAGAGGGCTCCCCACTTTCAATAAGAGATACTATGTCATTTTCTCAAGGTTGAAGTAGAGATGTCATGGTAACAACTTGATTGATGTAGGAAATGGGAAACCATCTTTGAAAGAGGGTCCTTACTTATTTAAAATTGTGAACTAATGCATTACTGAAATATGGGGAGGCTAGATAGTCCATCAATTCAATTCGGAGTACTGTAGGGGCTATTATTAGGTAATAGAAGATATATGTCAACAGCTAACAGTAAGAGAATAGACTCTCCTTAGGATTTGAGTGGTACATAATTTGAAATGTGACCATATCCTTAAAATACCAACAAAATAAATTTTCTAAATTTTATAAAAGATTAGAAAGTGGAGAATATAATATGTTTCTCTTAGGTAAGCTAAAGCAACACTCTAGAGTGAAATTTGCCAAACATATGATTTTTGTGCAATGAGTAAGTATATTATTTCAGTTAATCGCTAGTAAACCAGTGCACTGTCAAAAATTTATTTTAGCTGAAACACTTCTGCTGAAAATCTTTTTTTTTTTTTTGGGAAGGACCAATTTCAGCAATATGGTGGCTTGGCTTGGCCACATTTTGTTAACAAAAAAGATTTTGGAAAATTAATCAGACAAATCAAAATTGTATGAAATTGGGCCACCTCCTTTTTTCTTTATTGGTCATTTCTCACTTGATATGTCATCAATCATTTATTTTTATGGTGACATGGGGGGAAGTCAGAATTAAAAATCAAAAAATCAATGCTCGTCCATTGTGCATTTTGTTTGTCGCATGATTCGACTACATGTTGGCTTGGAGTTTGGGAATTTGAAAAATCCCTTAAATAGTCAAAGTATTCTTCAAACCTAATCACTAGTCTGCCAATGAAATCAGTAGAGGAGGATATGTACCATCTCTCCCCATTACTCCAGAGGATTGGATACTAGTAATTTATTCATGAGTATGGCATCTGCCATTGACGTCAGTTGTGGCCAATGTGAGCTACATTGCACATATACAAAGGAAAAATACTTTTCACACTAGTGTACACACGTCCCCTTATCATCTTCAACAAGATCCACATGACTGGAGAGGAGGAGAAACAGGAGGAAAACAAGTTGTATATTTATTCATATACTTATATTAGTTTTATGTGAGGCATAACTATAAAAAATGACTTTCTATGTTTTAAATAAAAAAAACTTTTCTTGCACAAATTCCTATATATTTGCAGGTAAGTCTGATGTAGTAACAGGAGTTTATCAACTAAACTATGAGTAGTGGTTTGATGATAAATAACTTTTCAAAAGACTTGGAGACTGCTGTAGTTGTTATGGTGCTAGGAGCCAAGCCATTCTAGAATTATTTGACATCTTACCCGAGATCTGCTGGGCGCAAGTCCTTGCCTCTTCTCAGCAGCAATGACAGGCTTTAACTTCTACTTAGGAACTTTCATTAGTTCTCCAGCGCTGAGACCTGCACTGAAGGTACAGCTCATTCGCTGAGAGCATCAGCTGCTCACTATCAGTCCATGAATTAAGGCTAAGAGCTAAACTCAGACAGATTATTATTATTTTATGATTTATATAGCACCAGCAAATTCTGTAGCGCTGTACAATGGGTGGACTAACAGACACGTAATTGTAACCAGACAAATGGATGCACAGGCCATGCTCAATGAGCTTACATGCTAGAGGATGACTTCTGGCTCTCACAGAGGCTGTAGTGAAAGCATGGATAGGTGTCCAGTGTACCCAGGTAAGAAGGCAGACCATTCTAAAAGGATTTTGACTACTTACAATCATGCTGGGGATGGGAAGAAAGGGGGCAGGCACTCCTGGCACCATAACCACTGCAGTGCACTATAGTGATTAATGTGCTTGGAGTATGTGATTGTAGTGATTAATGTGCTCTGAATATTTCTTTATATTTGGTGTTTAGAGTGTTGCTGTAAATGTTTCCCTTTAAACAAGTAGAGCTATTTTTGTAAGAAAGCCTTGTGGGGTAATAAGTATGCTCCCTATACTGGCTGGTGCTTTATGAACTAAACATGTGTTTTTATTTTATTTCCACAGCAGCTTACTTACTATCACAAAAATAGAAGCAAAATAAACATTGTGACTAGTGCTAGCAGTGTACAAAGAACAAAGTTATTCTCCCGAGGTCTTTCTACAACCTTCTCAGACATTTACCGAAGGCTTGTTTTATTCTCCTTAACAGTTGGCAATTTGTAAAACTTCAATAAAAAACAAAGAAAAAATGTTACATGTACACTATCCAAAATCCCTATACCCATTTAAATAAATCGAGGTTCAAGTATCACTCCAACGACCATTACAGTGTAAGCTTCCCTGCCATGTCAGGGCAAAACCTCTTAGGTGAGTCATACAGTCCTACCTACATTTGAATGGCCACTGGATACTGAAACACCTCCAGTTAATTAAATGTGCATAGGGATTTGGCATAATGTGCAAGTTTATCTTTGTTTTTTATTGAATGTATCGTGGCTGATGTGATGGGAGTTTGAATACTGGGCATAATTTTGTAAAAAATTAAAACTTCTCTAAAATATCTTACTCCTGTTCCTCCTAACTTATTTAATCATTTTAGTCATTCACGCTGCCTATGCACAATACAGGCACCAAGACAGATGGAATATACTACTATAGGAAATCCAGTGCATTATTGAAAATACATGATTTCTGTTACAACAGAATAAGTTAAAAGATGTGCTTTCCGGAAATGTGACTACATTTTGGTGGTTGTTATTTTATTACCACAAAAATATGACACCGTTTTCCCTGTAAAAGCAAGCAAAATGTGTATTTTTTTACAATTATAATTGTAATTGGTGTCATCAAGTTTTGTTTTTTTTTATTATTGCCTTCACGTCATTTTCCACTCCAAAAACAGTTAATTTGTTTACTGAAATTTGCTTAATTTTTTTAATTAAAATTTTCCACAAAATGGGAACTGATGCAAAAATGTATACTGAAATTTTGGCTTGGGAACACTAAATTCGAAGGAGCTGAGGACTTTATAGGTTGCAATTGTGAGGTAATTAGTGTGTACTCTAGACAGGACAAATGCCTTGATCTATAATTTTTTAGATATGCTTTTCAAATAATTTAATATTTAAAAAAAAAAAAAAATTCTAAATATCCAAATATCCAAAAAAAATATTATATATATAACATATATAAGATATCAAAACATATATTTAAAAACATATATTAAATAATTTTAAAAGTTTATCCAAAAATCATTAATAGTTTGAAAAGCTTATTCAAAAAAATGATTAAGTCAAGGCCAAGGTTTTGAATATTAACTAGCAGTTCAGCAATGCACTAATGCAAGAAAATATGTCATTGGAATCTAATACGTTTATAGAGATTCTACCTGCACAAAGGCTAGGAGTCATGCATATTGCTATACGGATGTCCTAGTCCCCAATCTCTGTTCAAGGTCAACATTGGAAAACTATCTAGTGAGCTCAAAAGATAATAAGATACTACCTCTCATAAATTCACGATTCCTGACGAGTAATGAAATACCCAATCTGGTGTATACATTTTTGCAATATTGACTAAACCAACATAATACCAAACCACTCCACCCTCGCTCATGTTATCCTTACACATTTTCACATCTCTATAACGTTGATATTTTTTCAGCATCTCAATATAAGATTACGAAGGGTTGTTGTTTTTTCCCAATGTAATGAAAATATGTTTCACATCTCATTTTAAGTTTAGATTTCAGAAACTAAAGATACATGTATTTTCATATCCTGCAAAGGCAGTGTACATGAAACGATAGCAATAATTCAAAATGCTTTGGTGTAGCCAAAGGATCGGATGATGCTAATACATATATAAAATAAAAAGACAAAAGGATGTTTCGACTTGCAAATATTACGATCCTTTCTTAATAAGAACAACACCAACCAAAGCATGTACCTAAAAAAATAACACAAAAACCTTTGAGAAGACAAAAGATAAATAAAACAGAGAAAATAATGTTTGCCCATAATAAACACACACAAAAACTAGCTTTAGATATTATTAAATGAAAGAGCATCAGACCCAAGAAAGCATAAGGTTTAATTTTAAACAAAAATGTGTTTTAGATATAAAGGGAACAAAGATATAAAAATATAGACACAATACTTTCAGCTTTATTTTGCTAGTTGCAATTTATAAAATATGAAAACAGAACAGAAAAAAAATTAATAAAATTTCTAAACTCCGTGTAAAAAGTATTGAACTGAAACTTTTCCTGTTTACCGTGGATTTTACACAAAATTATTTAGCTGTTTCCTTGCTTTAATCACTAAAATAGTGACCCCAGTTGTGACACTTATTTATGTTGCTAATTTAATGCAAACGTGAAGTTTGCACATTGTGATATCCTCGTGATTATGCTTGTTAGAACGTCTAAATAGACAATAGAAATATTTAGCTCAGTTGGATAAAGGCCAATTTTAAGTTTAATCTCATGAAGTAATATATTGTGAAAGTTACTGGAACATAAGGGGTTAGTATTGCGAGGAGACGGCACAGTTATTTCATTTTGCATTCTTGAGAGAAGGTCAATGTCATCGGAGGTAAAATTGGCATGTTAATTAACACGACTTTAAATATACGTCTTCAGGCAAACTGAAAGCAAGTCTGGAGAAGCTCTGTCTGTTGTCATGTCTAGGTGACAAAGAGGCATTTTCCAATTACATAAAGAACTGCAGGAAACTGTGAATTAAATGTTAGGAATCGAACGGAATGACTTGTGAGATTTTAATATAATGAAGCAATAATATTGCATCATATAACCTGACAAGACTTTCTAATACTTACATGGTAAGAATTCATTAAAGGGACACTCAGGGGGAATGCATTAATTATTTTTAATGTTTTATGTAGATAGAAGGTAACATAGTAATAAGTATATGATGTAAAACACTTAATGAATCAATCCCTATATAGAGTACAATGTGAAAATATCAACCTGTTCTTTGATAATAAAGCATACAATACCTCTATGGCAAGTAGGTTTATTAGGTTTAGGTGTGCTGTATCTTCAAGCTGGTATATCTTAATATAGTAACATAAAAAGAATACAGAATGCCTATCTATCTATCTATCTATCTATCTATCTATATATATCTATCTACCTATCTATCTATCTATCTATCTATCTATCTATCTATCTATCTATCTATCTATCTATCTATCTATTTATTTATCTCTATCATTCTATTGGCCAATAGTAACCATCATCATGACTAATTTAGTATAATTTGTTTTCACAAAAAGGATTCAAAGCATATGGAGTTCCCTCAAACATAAATTGGAAGCTGACAAAGAAATATAAATTCTGTAATGCTTGAAAAGGTGAAAGTCTAAGTTGACTTGGTCGAGAAAAGATCATGGCACATGGCTGGATTCTATCATCCAACGGAGTTATCTCACTAGCTTCATGTTTGTTGTCTCCTTGGAAGCTATGTCAAGAATGTCTCTTCAGAAGAACTAAAAGATTAGTTCTCATTAAAGTATAGCTATATCCCTGATGTGGAATCAAATGATACACACCAGTCCTTGGGAGAGAGTATTAAACATTACTGCAATATATGATCTGGCACACGTTTTCCTGTCCAGCAGCAAAACAGAATATAGTGTGAGCCGGGTTGTGCAGATGTTGGGGAATATAGAATCCCTAGGATACAAACCTTTAACAGATTATTTTGGGGCTTCACTGCCTTTTCTATACTGAAGTAGTAACTTTTACTTAATCTACCACATTTCCCTCCTTGGCTGGGCATGATTCAGTGCTAATGTACAGTGTATATTGGGCCAGTGCTAGACTATTTCACCAGACCTGCTACTTGCGCCCCCACCCCCTAACCCCCCCCCCCCAAAAAAAAAGAAATAAACAAAATAAAATGGCCAACCTCAATTCTAGAAAAAAAGCATAAAACTTGAAACTACAACGTCGTCCAAATCCGTATATGTGTCCGTTTTCCCCCAGCCCTTCTGTATCTATGTGTATCCCCAGCTCCTCTCTGTGTCTCTTTGTCCAACAGCCCATCTCTGTATCTTTGTACCCACGCCCCTGTGTGTTTCTTAGCCCCCCACAGTCTCTCTGTGTGTCTCTTTGTACCTTAAAATAGAGTGGCCAAGCAGACTGCGTTGGAGGATCTTCTGAGAGGAAGCTCCTTGTTGCTCTCAGTAAGCAGATTCCTGTCAGATTGGATAGAGGATACAGAAGATTGTCTAATGTGGTCTGTTTGGCCATGCTGCATAGAGTGATCATCAGGAGCAGGAGTGATGTGCAGTGCAGTTCCATCTTGCTAGTCACCCGGAGATTGCACCTTCTGGGCTGGTGGCTGCTTAGTTTGCCTAATCCTATGCCTGAGTGTATACCATCCCTGAGTGTATACAACAAAACTCCTACCTCAAAACATCCAAAGGGTTGTTGACTAATGAGTTAATGCCACTACACCCAAATTATTGATTAATCCTTTGCAAGCAGATAATGACACAACATAAATTGCTGGGAGGTTGAGTATTGTAATATTTCTGGTTCACAAATAAAGTCTGGCTATTAGACACAGAATGCATTCGCTTAGAAAATAGCAGCACATTTTAAATCTATGTACAGAAGTGTACAGTATTCCAGGATTTTTTTTTTAATGTAAATAATTCTACTCTAAACTTGAATAGGAGCACATCTACTATATGTCTGCCTTCCTGTTTTCTATTCATAGTACACAACTAAAGTGCTAGGGCGACAATTGTTTTAAACGTATTGGAAATGTGTTTAAATCATTTCAAGCTGTTTCATTGAATGTGCAGATGTTATTACTTGTCAAAACTGCTAACAGCATTTCTACCATTATATAAATGCCTAAAATATCCCTAAATTTAAGAAGACGCTGATATGATTGCAAAACACCATTGATACTGTCAGGCCAGATCTATTCTCCTTGAACATTAAGTACATTTGCCAACTGATGCCAGGTAACAGAAGGGATAATGAGCCATTTTTATTTGTGTTTTACCGTTTGCAAGAGTATAAATGGCTTTGGCATCTTATCCTCATCTTTGAATTATTTAGTAGTTATTCTGCAAAGTATGTTATTCCTTTCAAGTGACCGTTAAACAAGAGATCAACTGGAAAAAAGGATGGCAGGTAAAATAATGATAGAATTTTATTATAAAGTACAGAGGCTTTTATTATGTCATCTCTTTCTTCACTGAAAACTATAACAGCAAAGAAATCTATCTATCTATCTATCTATCTATCTATCTGTCCATTACCTTTATATTAGAAAGTTGGAAGGAGTGTCTTCCATAAAAACTAAACTAACAACAATAATAGTAATACTAACTAAGCAAATTTGAAAATGAATATTCCAAATAGTCAAACAAAGCCCTCAAAATACTCATCTGCATACAATAGTAGGTTAGGACATTTAAATTAAATTACATTAAATAAAAACAATATTGAAAAGACATTCCATGGCTAATCAATTAATAGAGCACCACTAGAGGCCCACTGTAATGTGTCATGAGTAACCTGGCACCCTCCCAGGGTAAGTACCGTATATACTCGTCTATAAGTCGATCTTGTCTATAAGTCGATTGCAGATTTTTGACCAACAATTGTGAACTATGCTATGACTCATGGATAAGTCGAGGGTACTGCATTCAAATGGAATTGTTCCCCTTCTGTTCAGTTACCGTACAGCATTCAAATGGAATTGTTCCCCTTCTGTTCGGTTACTGTACTGCATTCTAATGGAATTGTTCCCCTTCTGTTCGGTTACCGAGCAGACTCTTTGTTAACACCTCTTGTTAACACCTCGTAATCACCCCTGGCTGTTAACCACAAACAAGCAATCCTTGGGTGGCCGCCATTCATATATATGAATGCACGTGTTCAAACAATCTTGTCTACCGAACTCAGGCAGTGGTACATGGTCGTTGACAGCATGGATCTCTGAGTCAGCAACGCAAACCCGTGAAACCCGCTGAAACTTGTACCCCTGCCCATTCGACTTCCCGACCAGCTAGGAGAAAGGCATTTGGGAGTCAAAATTCAATCGAAACTAGCACTGACCCGTGGATAAGTTGACTCTGCATTCTAAAAAAGGAAGTTTACAACAAAAATTTCTTGACTTATACATGAGTGTACACGGTAGTCAAGTGTAGTTGAAATAGCCACCAGCTGCACAAGTGGACTTTACTGCTGCCCAAATGATCAGAAGTAAGTTGACACTCCTGGCACTATAACCACTACAGCAGACTTTAAAATACAAGAAAATAAAATACACTGAATAGTTTAATTTGTTGATTATATCCCAAGCTATTTACAATAAATAGAGCCAGACAGCCATTGGTTAATTCCTACAAACAAATTCAGGTAAGACCTCATTTATCTTTGACATGGTGTACTTTTATTGATTGTTACATTTTTAATATTTTATTTTTAATGTGTAACTATCACATTTTAGGAGACAGTTATCTTATTTTATTTTGCAGATGTCATTATTTTTTAGGTAACATAATAACATTATTACAAATAGTAAAGTATCTAATCAATTTTAAAGAATAAAGGTATGTGATATTTACTTTATTTTTATTATAGTTATGTATAATCTAGGAAGAGGCAGTGAATTCATAATCTAGATAGATGCTGTGTTTAGACTCTAGGCTAAGGGCATGAGAACCCTTAGCCGCAGGGCTGATTGTTATTGCATATAGTCAATGGCAAGGGAATCCTTTGGCACTGTTGTGGTGATATTTTGTTGGTGTTGGGGCATAAAAAGTAAGATATCAATGGCTGCAACCAGATTTATGAGAAGGAAGGTTGTGAAAAACTCTTGAGTGACTGCAAAAGACCTGCAGCAAGACTTGGTGGCAACAGGCACTGAGGTTTCAGTGAGCACAGTAAGGCCATGAAACAGAAGTGGGATTTTTTGGTCCAATGGATCAGCGCTATATCTGGATTAAGAAGAATGAAGCATACACTGAAACAAACACTCTTCCTACAGTTAAGCATGGAGGTGGCTTAGTGATGCTTTGGGACTGTGTTGCATCCTCTGGCACTGGAAACCTGCAGCGTGTGGAAGGCAAGATGGATTAACTAAAGTTTCAGGAAATCCAAAGAGAAAACATCATGCCATCTGTGAGGAAGCTGAAGCTTGGGCGTCATTGGACATTCCACCAAGATAATGATCCCAAGCATACCTTAAATTCCACCAAGACTTTGTTGCAGTCCTGGAAGATTTTTACAGTGGCCATCACAGTCACCTGACTTGAACCACACAGAAAATCTTTGCTGGTTCCAATGGTGGGTTCTAAAGCTAGCTCCCATTTCTTTTCCCAAAAAATTTGAGAACAAAATATTTTTAATATGTTTCAATACACAATTTTACCACATGACAGGAGGCTTCATATTTGCATATCTTTCTTTACTCAAAACTCCAGCAGCATAGAAACATAACAACCAATCAGAAAAAAGATATGGTGCCCATAAAAGGCCCTGTCTATGACATCACTTCCTCTTTCTTTGCTGCTCCAGCCTACAACAGGTCAGAGTAATTTTTCCTCTCTCATATATTTATGTGAATGAAGAGTATACTATATTTCTTGTTCTCCTTATCCTATTTTCCCCTGGCTACCTATCCTGTCTCCCTGCCCCTTCCTTAGGGTGTCTCCTGCTTTTATATTCACTAACAAGGATTATATGTATTGTTTGTATTGCACTGTATCTGGCGGTCTGCGTGCGTCTCGGCTGCCTGTGCTGCGCCCGCCGCACGGACCTGCCTGCCGACACTTCTGGGGGCTGTGTGGGGGACGGGTGGAGGGTGGCCGGGATTATTAGTTTTTTGTGGTTTTGTTCGCCGCGTTTTTCCCGTTTCTCTTGCGGCCGCGAGTGCATTTTTCCTACACACGCGGCCGGCGGCCATCTTGGATCTCGCGGCTCGCGAGATCTGCGACGGCCACTCTCTCTACTCACTCAGCGGTTTGGGAATCACCCGATCACCGCTCCTTTCAGTCAGATTACCCCTTCAGGGTTCCTTCTTCCCACTCCAGACTCTACCTATGATAGTTCTGTGGTTACAGACCGACACTGGGGAATTTCAACCAAGAGTTCAAACCCCCTGTACAGCAAGAGATCTACCTGTGTATAATTACAAGAACACTCTGATATCCAAACCTTATACTAGGGGGATTATATGTATTGAACAAGGATTGTATATATTTAACAAGGATTATATGTATTGAGCATGCACATACTATTATGAAGGCTACACAGTTATACATAATATATACTATCCCTACATTGGGGTCTACTATACCACTACTCCCAACAAGGGCAGATGGTGTTAATGTACCCTATTAAATGGCATTTTACATGATTATACCCTACATGGGTCTCATTATATTACTGTACCTGAGGGTGCAAATTTATGTGGGTGTCCTCTGGGTATTTTTTCATGGCACACCACCTGGGGTGACCCCCCAGATATGCATGCAAGGTCACGGACAGACCATTTCAACTGATGTGGGTGTCCTCTGATTGCCACGGCACACCACCCGGGGTGAACCCCGATTATATGCACAAGGGCATACACCATAGTGTCCGAGTATCTCACTTATAGCCCTGATTGTCTCTTTTACGTGCATACAAATGCCTTCTAATACAATATACAAACTGGACCTACCCCAGTTATACTAGAGTCTATCTCTATAGATTTATGACTCTCCCCCACTGATTTTTATTCTTGCCCAACAGGGCGATAATTTCTGAGAGTCATGGAAGACACTCAAAGCAGCCAAGACTTTCAGGTGACGATAATGCCGCCGTAGCGGCTTCAGTGAAAAAGGCCCTCTTGAGGGCTCTACCCCACAGCCAAGACGACACGAGTCCCCCAGAACGGATGGAAACCTCGGGCTCCGAAGAGTCTAAAGCCAAACGTCAGCGTAAGGGTTCAAGCCCCCCTGTCACTGAGTCTAAGGGCAAGGTGCCCGTCAAACGACTTAAGGAAGCAGAGCGTCGTCAGCCCGCTCCCCTACCACTCCAATCCTCGGACGAGGAAGACTCCTATGTGCCACGTACCTTGGGCATAGTTGACGAGTGGCACAGGGATGGCTCACCTTCTGATGACGAGGAATGGCAAGACCTGCCACCCACCTCTTTGGACTACGTTAAAGAGACTTTTCCTAGACGAGACAAGGAAGACAGTGACGACCTCCCCACTGGTCGGACCGAAGACGGGGTGTTTCTGGATGACCAAGGGACTCCGCTTTCGACCCACGCACCATCCGACACCCACGTTCGTCAGAATGGACTCTGCCGAAACATCTGGCAAATTTCATACACTACTGGCTGCGCAAACCACTGGTAAAAGAGGTACGGACACGCCTTAGGGCCGAATGCCCCAGACCTCTACTCCCCGACAAAGTGGCGCTGACGCCCGAATTTACGAGACAATGGTGGTCTTCATGTCACGCTCGGGCCGAGACCCTTGTAAAGGCGTCGAGAAAGGCATGAAAGCGGTACAGGACAAGGTGCTAGACTTACTCGGCCCCATCGCTAAGATGCTGTACTTCGCAGACCTGACACTTGGTCAGGATTCCCAACTGGACCCTCATATCATACGGGAATGGGCTCAACGGGCGGTGTGCCTACTGGGCAACGCGAATGCCGCACTGTGCATCGAAAGACGCAAGCCGGCACTGATCCGCATCGAAAGCAAGCTACTGGATCTCGAGGCTAATGAATTCGGACCGAAAGCCCAAGGTCTGTTATTTGGCGATGCCTTCATTGCTGAACTTAAGAGGCACGTGAACCTATTCACCACCCTGAATAAAGCCCTAACCTCCTCAAACAAGTGTCCCACACAATAAGGAGGGAAAACGAGTCCCCGTACAGACCACCCAACCCCCCCCCCCGATTCACATGTCTGCGGAACAAAACCGCCTGGTGGACGAGAAGATCCACGCACTCCTCGAGGAAGGCGCAATACAGTTCGCGCCGGGGAGGGGAGGCTTTATAAGCAACATCCTCCTGGTCAAGAAGAAAACAGGCGATTACAGGCCGGTTATCAACCTCTGTCAGTTGGACTCGTTCATAATCTACAGGCATTTCAAGATGGAAGGAATCCATCTCCACGACCTCCTCGTCAAGAACGACTAGTTTACGCGTCTGGACCGCAAAGACGCGTACCTGTCAGTTCCAGTGGACGTACACCGCCGACAATTCCTCAGCTTTCGATGGAGAGGACGAATATGCCAGTTTACTTGTCCACCGTTCGGCCTCATCTCGGCTCCATGGTGCTTCACGAAGCTACTGAGGCCGGTAATGGCTCACATCCGAACGAGGGGCATAAAATGTCTCATATACTTGGACGATTTGCTGATTTTTTGCGAATCCGCGTCCAGTCTACGATTGCAGACGAAATTTGTCGTTCACTTACTGGAATCTCTAGGTCTCGTAGTGAACAGACGAAAATCGTCTCTCTCTCCTTCCCAGTCGGTTCAGTTCCTCAGCTTCGACATAGATTCGAAGGAATGCGTACTTTGCCTCCCTTCGAAAAAGATAGCCTCAATAAGGAGGGAAATCAGACGGGTTCTGAGGATGGACACAATACCACTCAGGATGCTCGCCCGGATTGTAGGGCTCCTCTCCTCCTCCATACAAGCGATACGCCCGGGCCCACTGCATTACAGGGCCATGCAACGATTGAAGGTGGGGTACCTACACACCGGACGCTCTTGGGACCACTGGATCCCGCTCACGACAGAAGTGAGATCGGAACTTCGATGGTGGTTACTACGAGTACAAGCCTGGAATGGCAGAGCAATCTTCGGCCCTTCCCCGGACTTCTTCGTGGAGTCGGACGTCAGTCTGTGGGGATGGGGCGCTCATTGCTCGGACGCCTCCACAGGAGGCCCGTGGCAGGGCGAGGAGACCAACCTGCACATCAACTGCCTGGAATTAATTGCGGGATCCTTCGCCATCCGCAGTCTGGCCAAGGACAGGTCGAATTGCTGTATCCTGCTCCGTATGGACAATGTTTCGGCGGTACAGTATATCAACCGCCTGGGCGGAGCAAGATCCAAAGACTTGACAGAAGCCACGAAGGACATCTACAGCTTCTGCCTTCAAAGAAACATCACGCTACAGGCGGAACTTCTACCGGGAATCTCCAACCTAACAGCGGACTGGTTCTCCCGCCACTGGAGAGACAACAGCGATTGGAACCTCAACAGGGACATTTCCCAGGAACTACAACAGTGGACGTGCCCACTGACAATAGACCTGTTCGCCTCTAAGATCCACTTCTCCTGTCGGGACCTCGAGGGGAGCCACATCCCCTCATCCTGGAAGGACATCTGGAACTGATGGCCTGGATGATTTCATGGGTCCCTGGTCAGTCCACGGCCTATCACAATCTACTAAAGGCCTCCTCTGGGAGTCATGGGCTCCAGGCACCAGGAGATGTTATATATCCACCTGGTCTGCCTGGAGTGATTGGTGTATGGAAAGGGATTCCGATCCCTTTACTGCCTCTGTTCCAATGACCCTCAATTACCTAGCTCATCTGTTCTCGAGTGGACGATCATATCGATCCCTCAACGTGATCGGATCGGCTATTTCGACAGCACACGTCCCAGTACAGGGCAGACCAGTTGGACAAGACCCACTGGTATGTCGTTTACTGCGGGGTGCCAAGCTATCGAGACCCCCTGCGCCCCAAATACTCTAACCTTTGGCAGGTGAACGTGGTGCTGAATTTCCTCCGGGGCTGGCCAGACAACCCCTATCTATCACTAAACAACTGTCAGCCAAGTTGGCTCTTTTGTTATACCTCGTCTCATTCCGACGAGTGTCGGACATCAGGGCGTTCAATGTGGACGGTTTCTCTCTCACTCCAGAGGGAGTTACTTTTTCCATTTCTAGGCGGACAAAATCAGATTCGTCCTCGGTTTCATACTACCCATACTTTGGGTCAGATCCCAAACTGTGCGTTGTCAGGACACTAATGAGGTATACAGAAATCACAGTTCCCCTTCGGAATAGCCCGACGGGTCAACTCCTGATTTCTTACGTAAAGCCTCATGGATCGGTGTCTGCGACAACTCTGGCTAGATGGGTTCGCTGGCTACTACCGTTGACGGGCTTCGGAGCGCATTCGGTCAGGGGAGTGACAGCTTAGCAAGTTTTTCTGGCGGGCGCTTCCCTATCCGACACTATGCGTTGCGCAGACTGGTCTAGGGAGAATACATTCAGGACGTTTTTTTCCGCCAAACTTCTCATGCTTCCTTCACTCTGGTCAATTCTAAGCTTTAAAAATGCAAATATGAAGCCTCCTGTCATGTGGTAAAATTGAAGATTATATTAGCTTTAGTGTACTAATAATCTTAATTTTAGTAATGACAGGAGGCGAATATTTCCCGCCCTATAGATCCCTCCCTTGTTTTTTTCCTGGTAAGGTACGATATGTGTCTTTTAGGTTCAGGAAGTCATGTACGTTATGTTTGTATGTTTTACTACTTGTATAAGTATCTGGTAGATTTGTATAGATTGAGTAGCTAGTCATGTTCCTGATTTTCATTGTGTTTAGATGTTAAATGTCAAATGGTTTAGATTTGATATATATTGATAGGTTATACGTTATAATGTTCATTGGTATATCAGGCTCTTAATGTTTATTCTATGCAGACAAATTGTCAAGCCAGAGACCTTTCACCTTTTTCTTTTTCTTGCAGCGTGAAGGTCTTCTCATCCAGACGAAGGCTCACCTCCCATACCGCTGTGTCATGGAGCTACTGAACTTGTTTACCCTAAGATGTTATTGAAATGTTGATGTTATATGTTGTGTTTATGGTTGTTATTTAAATTTTCGCTTCAAAGAAAGAGGAAGTGATGTCATAGACAGGGCCTTTTATGGGCACCATATCTTTTTTCTGATTGGTTGTTATGTTTCTATGCTGCTGGAGTTTTGAGTAAAGAAAGATATGCAAATATTCACCTCCTGTCATTACTAAAATTAAGATTATTAGTACACTAAAGCTAATATAATCTTCAATTATTTTCCCCAATTCTAATCATTTGGTGGATGAATAAACTTGCCAAAGCATGTTGTATTATACAAGTAAATTTTTTTTAATGCTTTTCTAATTAAATGCATTTTAACTTTAAATGGAGCAAATTAAGTTGCTTGGGCATATTTCATTCCATTAATTAAAGCAAACTACCAAAAAAATAAATAAATAGAAAAAAAAAAGTAACATAAAGAACAAAGATACTAACAGTAATAACGTCTTAATTTAACTTCTCAATTTAGTATTTTAAAAGATTTAATTTCATGAATTATTTAATATGGTACACTTATTAATAATTAAAGAGATTAATTCACAAGTAGCAAGTAAATATAGAATGCCTCGGACTATATTATTTGCTTGCAGAAATATCTAATTATCTATTCTTTCTTTTGATGATTGTGATTAAGAGATGCTCTCTTTTCTACAGTCTCAGCTGTTTAATCTGTTATTTAACGGATCAAAAATGGAAAAGAGAAAGAATGAAAAAAAACATGAGCAGTTTATATGATAAATATTGTATTTTAGGCCGGCTGTCCCATGTTATTTGCTCTGAAGTGTCAGAGACCCAGACATAACCTCTCTGTAGAGTATAATAGACAGCTTTATGAATGGGTGAAAAGGGTAAGTTTCTCATTATGGCAGTTTCCGGCGAAAGCGATCAATTTCAGGTTTTCTGAATTAAATTCAACATAAAACTCAGAATTGATGCCCATTGAGATAGATAGATGTGGAAAAGTGTGCACGTGCGTTGAAGGTTAATATGTCCATACGGGTTCTTGATATGCATGAATGGTGATATATATGTTTCCTTTAGGACTACAAATGTATATGGAGAGCTCAAACACCTCTCTTCCCAATTAGCTGTGTGAGGTGCCATATTTCAAGGCTCTGTAATACAATGGGTGCACCAACACATTCTATAATTTTAAATCCTGAAATATTTTTATAATTCTAGCCAAATACTGCCATGAAACCAATTTGTCCAGTATGGTGTAAATATCCTTCCCATTTTTTTTAATGTTTTTATTCTTTTTTTTTTTTTGAGGTAGTTACTTTTTTTTTATGCATAGTATAACAGGGAGAGAGATAAACCTTTAATAGTCTGTTTAAAGCCTTAAAGCAAGAGGACCATACTGCTGGGATGCTACAGTGAATATATTTGATTCCATACCAATGAAGGAGAGGGTTTCACAACATTCTTATTTGATAACTAACACATTTACAATTACTTTTCTCAAATGAACAAAACAATAATATACAGCAAATATATATATATATATATATATATATATATAATGGATTCTCAATAATAAATTAGGCTTGAAAATAAGAACATGAAATCAGTGGTGTACTAAGGGGAAGGGGCCGCACCACCATCTAACTAGAGCAAACACATGCCTATCAGCATCTTGCTTGGATGCCACTGCTCTTTGAAGTGTTTGTGGTGCAGAGTGCCAAGCGAGCTGCTGGGATCATTCAGTACTGATTTCCTAGCTCTCTCATTTGCCTTGTACTTTTGCCAGAGGCAGGATATGATGTCATCCCGGCCACGTCATCAGCTGACAAATCATTACAGAGTCTGGTCCAAGGTAAGAACAAGGAGGTTGGACGAACCTTATTGTTAAAATAAAATATTATATATTCTTTTTCTTTATTTTTATGGATGTAATCATGAGTGAATATATGAAAGTCTATGTGTTTGTATATAGCAATGAGTGTGTGTATGTGTCTGTGTGTGTGCCATGAATCTGTGTTTGTGTACATGTATAAAGCATGGTGTGTGTGTGTGTGTGTGTGTGTGTGTGTGTGTGTGTTTGTGTGTGTGTGTGTGAGTCTGCATGCATATTAATGATTGTGAATTCATGTGTGTGTGTGCATGTGAGTTTGTGCATGTTAAGTGTCCATGTGTGTATGTGTGTATGTATATCAATGTGTGTCTGTGTTTATATGAATGTAGTGAATGTATGTAAGTATATGATTGTATGTGTAAATATGAATGTTTAAATGAATGTCAGTATGTGAGTGTTATATTGTAAGATTTTTCATTCAAATTCCATTTTATACAGTTTTGCTATTTATATTTATGCAGTAAAGAGTATAGAGTTATTGAAAGTTTAACCAGTAGTTTTTAACTTATGATCTTAATACTTCCAGATTTATCCTTGACTTTCTGTGACAAAAATTGTAGATTAATTGATTTTGCACTGCATATTACAAGCATAAGTATGTTATGTACATATGCACTTTTGGCTAAGTACAATGTCCTGCAGAGAGTTGACAACAGAAGGGCAGTACCACCTGCTGGATAGAAATGGTATGGCATGTTAAAAGAGTTGTTGTCTGGAATCAAACATTATTAATGGTTTTATTTTTATTTTACCAAGGTGGATGATGGGAGTGTTAGGGATAACGTAGGCATGTTGCAATCAAGTGGTAGAGTAGCTTTCTCTAACTGACTCTGGCTCCCTGCTACTCGCTTTGGCTTATATTGGGTTAGCCTAGACATCAATGCTACTAAAACCATTGGTACCTTACATGAAATGAACACTAAGAACTAGTATAAACTGCACACAAGATTATTTTTGTTACATAACAGAACCAAACTATTGCAGAACCAAATTGCAAGGAGCTACACGACTGACAAGTACTTCCTTATGAGATTTGTATATCAGGCTTTGGAGTCTTCGGGAAAAGCAGCTTCGGTAGAGATCTGCATCAAGTGCCATTGAATTTGAAAAATATCTTGCACGTACAATACCATGTAATATTTGGTGTATGAAACTAGCCAGGAGGCATAGTTAGAGAGAGAGATCCAGACAGGTATATTGACTAAAGTGAAAACTGGCAAGAATTCAAAATTAGTTCAAAGTGAATTTTAAAAAGTGGGCCAAAATACTTGAATTAGAAAAACTCTCTAGATCAATTTGGTTTTCAGATTGGCTATTTTCATGCAACATGAACCTTTAAAACAAATTTTTGTATGCTGTTGATCCAAAAGAAGTTAAAATTTTTGCCAACATGCCAAAAAAAAGGAACAAAATAGTTCTTGACTTCATGACGGCAATTCGATTTCTTCTTGGATCAACAACCTGTACGTGTTCATTATATCCTTGAATATTGTGCTTTCCCAAAAAATTATCCTGGCCTTTTAAAAAAGAATATAATTTCTAAAAGATGCATTTAATTTACTTATTTCCATATTTTTCGATGTATTGCAAAAAATGAATGATGTACATGTATATTTACTTAGATAAACTAGATTGCTATTGATCATTTGATAGCACCGCTCCATCATATTCTACAGCATTAAACACTGGAAATATTTCAAAAACTTTAAATGCAACTATAAATGGAAGGACAAAAAAGTAGTTTATGTTTAAGTGTATATACACATTTGCTTGCCTATTCTAGTAAAATAAAACAAAAAAGCATTTTACACAATTATTAGATGCATTTCTTATGTTTAATTGGATATGCATGCAAATATTGCTCTTTAGAGAAATTATTAACAAACTGTACAACGATAAAGAGATGCAAAATATTATTAGTAATTTACTTTAGATGTACGAGTCAACCATTAAAAAAAAAGTCATCCAAGTATGTGCCCTTTCGTGTAATACTTATTTTAAGTTATGTTGCTTTTAAGTGCAATTTTTGCCAAGTTATACTGTTAATTAACAGTAAGTCAATTTTATTACTCTTTTTTCTTACGTTTTTTTCAAACTATGAATGTTTTTTTTTTTTTTCTTTGAAATGTTCAACAAAGTAGAAAATTGGCGTCAACGTCTTCCTAAATTTTCCATTTTGGAAATGAATAGTATTTTCAGAAACAAAATTGGAATAATAAAAATACTGTATTGGAATTGCATTTTGTTTATATGCTTTTTATTCTTAAAGAAAGCTTATACAGAATAGGTGTCTTACATTTAAGTTAGATTAATCAGTTATAGTCTGTTATTTATGTTTTTTTGATGTCTCCGAATATGTGAAAGTGACACTCCGGGTACCAAAACAACTTGTATGCAATTTATAGATTTGCATATAAATAAGAAACTTTAGGAATGAATATCTTTTTTTATCTTGTATTATTTCAGACTGGTTGTTTTTTGCATACTTTAATATATTGTCTATATGGTGCATAACAAGAATACGTTCTTTATCTCCTGTAGTGCCCCTTTAAAATATAATACATATATTAACAATATAATAGTGTTTTAAAAATGTAATCTCTTTCTGAATGTGTAATTTTCTTTGTTGATCTTCTGAACCATTCTCCTTGTCTTAGTCCCAATACTTTTTCTATTCTCAGAGGTGGTGGGATTATTATAGATGATTACATCCCTCATGTGTTGGACGCGAGATCTTTGCAAATTATTATTATCAGGGCCTAATTTAAGAACTTGGAGCTTTTTCAATGGCAAGTGAGTGATGTAAACATTTTCTTTGCCTTAGATTAGTAATCAGCGTATTATTGACACAGTGCAGTCACATACTAATTAGCTAGTCTATCATCAACGCTTTGTAACAATGGAGTAAAGTTTCTTGCCCCAACTACAAAGAGTTATCATTTAGCTAATTATTGACAAGGAAATGTAATTTGAAAGGACTTTAAAACAGGCTGTAAACAGAGGTCAAACAATGACTTTTGGATAAACTAAAAATTAAAAAAATAAATAAAACAAAATCTATATTCATAGGTTTTGAGTTCATAGAAAAAAATAAAAGGTATTGGGGGCACATCCTGAAAATGTAGCAGTGTTGCCGTTGAGACCAAAATTCATACAAAATACAGATTAAAAAAAAAACAGTGTACACACAAAAATTCTGTTTTAAATTTTATAAGGCTACTTAAAATCACCTATCTCAGTGAAAAATATGGGGACTCAGTTCAACCATATGACCATATCATGCTAAGCTCACCATTACTCTACAGTATCTTATTACCGGTGGGTCCTACACTAATTTTAACATGAGAGACACATTACATAGTGCTAGTGCTTAATTAACTAATGTGTATTTAATTAATCTGTTGTAAGTGCATTTTGAATATCAAGTATCAAGGATCAAGTGGGCGATGCATAGCCACCTCTTGCTCAGTATCCTGGGAGAAAGTCTGAAGGGTAGGAAATGCATGACCTAGGTGTGGTTGAGAAAGAGAGGGGCAAGAATTATCTCCTTAGCTGTTGAATCTTGCCAGTAAAGTAGCATGCATAGCAATCAGCTGTAAGGTTAGTTTGGGGGGTTGCCACAGCAGGGCAAAGAAGGGAGTTAAAGGTATTAAAAAGATGCCTGAGATTGCGGGAGCATGAACTAATGAGGGAGGAAAAGAATGACTGTTTGGCAAGGGCAAGGACTGTGCTGTATAACGGCAACATGAATTTGTAGTGGAGGAAGTCAGACTGGGTGTGTGACTTCCTCCAGCAGCATGGGAGCATCTCTGCAGGTAGCGTGTTGATTTAGTGTATTCCTTAAGGTGCATGTTTGAAGCAGGGCTGAAGCATCCAGGGTAGTGTTATATGAGATAGATAGCAGCGAGGGATAGGAGAAAGTAGGGATGAATAGAAGTTGGGAATCAATATTAGCTGACAGCTGCTGGAGGTCATTATAATTCATGAGCAGCCCTAGGGGACTTGTTTCATGAATACAGCTCAAAGCCTTGGAGGGTCTCCAGTCAATGCTCTTGCAAGCACATTGTTGTACTCTCCTGGGACATAGATGTGGGCACCAGGAGCAGTCTGATCTTTGGGCACAGCATGCTGTTTCCTCTAGAGGCTGATGGGGATGAAGATACTTTACCAATGGCTGATACAAGTTATAAGCCTTACAAAGTTTTGTTTCTGACAATTAACTATTGTTTGCTATCTTCCATAGACAGGATAGGCTTTTTTTTGTGCTGACACATGTTCTTTTGATAATTCTCTGTATCAACTGTGTACCTTCAGAGATTTTTTTATTTAATTTTATTTAATTTTATTTTATTTACTGAAGTATGTTTAATTTGACGTTATTTTCCTTTTAGTTAATTTAAAATGATATGTAATAGCTCAAAATATGTAAAAGATCTTCTGATTATAACTGCATCATATGCTGCTATATTATATTGTGTTCCGCATTATATGTGCATTGTTCATACATATATGAGAACCTATATATTGATGTTCTGCAATAGCTCTGTCATACTTGTAAAATTTGTTGTCGTAGCAATACCTCAGTAAAAAATAGATTCATTAAAAAATAAAAATCAGGTTTCATATTTATTGCAGAAAATATAAACAGCAAAGAGACTATGTGACTGTAACTGATATAATCCAAGAATTACGTTTGTAAAGTGACTGGCAACAGTTCTTATCTCTCCAATGTGCATTATTGTTTCTGTGATCTTACTTCACTGTGTAGAAAAATGATCAGGCTCTGATCTTTAGATAAAAGTGACTGAAAATAACTTGTGTACAGAGTGATAGGTGACTGAAAACCTTCTTATAGTCAATTGAGCAATATATGCACCAATTTTCTACATGTGATACTTTCATGAACCAGATATAAAGAATATCAATTATTATGATAATGAACAATACATTTATATCACAGTAGTAGGTGTATATGAAGTAAAGTGTGAATGAAACATACCTTTTTTTTTATTCCAACCAAGTCAAAAGATATTTAGAGACAAAATAGACTACTTTGTCTCGGTATATTTCCTACAGCTGATGCTTCTAGACATTGGGCTATCGCCATCTAGAAATGTCAATCTCCCAACAGTAACCAGTGATGGCTGCAGAGATATCAGATGTGTCTGTAGAGGATCCTGTGGTCCAGCCATAGTCCTCAATGCTGTACTCTCTCGCATGAGACGCTGGCTCCGGCACTGAATCGCCAGGAACAAAAAAGACAAAACAAGAAGGAGATTGTGGCCCTACGAAGGACAGGTTGAGGTAAGTCAATTTCAACTTTCCCAGCCTTAAGAACACCAGGGGCAAATTATGCAAAGTCCCTAGATGGTAACAGTGCTGCTTCAATGTCACAGTGACTATTTAAACAGACCATGACATTCTCTATAAGAAGTTATTTTAGAGTATTCAATTCAGAGTACTACAATAGTTAAAATATCTAATACAAATATACAGAACACAATACAACTGATGTGCAGAGAGTATAGGGTCATTTTCACTTACTTTTCCCTATTCTTTTTCTGTTGCTTCCACTCTGACTTTTCCTACCTCATTTTCCCGACTTTTGCATTGACACCGACTTTCAATATCTCAGACTTTAGGAACAAGATGACTATTTACTCAACCGTATTTATTTATTAAGGGCAAATTAAAGAATGTAAGTCAACCTGCAAAAAATATATAGTATTCATCCATTTCTCTGTACCTCTTTGGTCTATGGGTATTTTGCTATCTATGTATGATTTCAGTAATTCCTGTGTCATGTATGGTCCCCCCGTAACCTAGTATGGTCATTAAATGTTTAATGTAGAAAGTAAATGGTGGGAGCACAGAAAGCATCTACCTATCAAAATGAATAATGTTTTGTAGATACCAATGTGCCTTTCTTCTGCCGGTTTTACCTTCATATAAGCTCTCTCCTGGATTTTCTAAAGTACAGAACACCAACCATGCACCATCTGGTTTGCTGAGCATCATGGGGAATGTAGTGCATAACATGGATTGCTAAAAGTTACCATGACTGACACAGGAGTTCTTCCTTTTAAAAAAGTTGTTTTTAGTACATTCTAAACAGTATTCACCTTAAACAGCTTAATCAATTGCATCACAGACTTTTCAAATCTGATAATAATGATAGGGTGTCGGTAAATCATCCACAAGAGGCTATTTTTTGCCGCCGTTCTATAATCTACTCTCTGATATTCTGTGAACAAATTGCAGCAATGTGAGTAATTTTAATCAAAGAACACTGTCAAGGAGTATTGGGTGGGATTGAAGATCATGAGTTTCAAATTGCCTCATCAAACTTAGTGAAGGTTTATTAAAGATAAGCATCTTTAACAGAATCGTGTGTGCACACATCAGAGAAAATATATCCTTCTTTAAAGCAACAGTACAAAGCCATTTACGGAAAAATCTCTTCATTTTATTGAAGAATATATTCTTGTGTAAACTTTATTATACTCTGAGTGCATATGGAGGTTTTAATTGCTAAAGTGTATGATCTTGGTGTTTGTGAATAATCACGTCTCAACTGTTTATAGTGCATGTTTGTGAATATAGTGAGGAATGAAAATTAAGGAATAGAGGGCACAATCATTTCATGATAGCCTAGTGGAGGTGTGGTACAATGTCCTAGATTCTAAATAAATCACTTATTTTCCTATTTCAGTCATGCATGATGACACAAATAGTTTATTGGAGGTGTATATAACTGTGACTCAAAAAAGATCAGAGCAATGTCTTCATTCCAATTGTAATGACTGGCAAGTAACATAGTTTAAATCAACACTACAAACACCAAAACCACTACTGTGCGATATAATAGTTATGGTGTCTAAAGTACCTTGTTCACCCCTCATGTAAGTATTCAATCCATTTTCTAATAGTATCACAGCATATCTGGGATCCACAGTTTGCCAGTTACCTTCTCCATTGACAGTGAGATGCTCTGAACCAAACTTGTGTGGCAGGGCTAAGTTAATTGGCTGAGAGCAAGTTTCTTGCAGCCAATGAGCTGGCTCTGCATGGTAGGTCTGAGTTAAAATACGATAACAGAAGATCCTAGAAGGAGCTACCAGCTTTCAATGGAGGAGGTCACTGCGCCCAAATGTAAAACTGTTATCAGCTTTTTTGACACCAGGAAATGTTTAGCACCATAACAACTACAATGTACTGTAATGACTATGGGGCTCATAGTGTTTCCTTAAGGTGTAATGTAATAGGATAAAAGTATAATAAGGGAAAAGGGGTCGTGATGATGTAACCACGCGCACGCTGTGAGGGGAGAGGGGCACTATCGGAGAAAATGGGAAGGTGATCTGAGACCAGCATAAGTACGAAGCAAGTAGAGTCAGGCTCTGCTTAGTTTGGCGGTACCGAAGGCAGAATAGAGAGAGAAATGACCGTACATGTGGCTTACAGATCAACACAAGGGAGAACGGGACAATAAGTCAATTGAAGAAATCCCTGCGGGAATCAGAAAGAGAGATAAAACTAAATCCTCTGACAGAGGTTTGGAGGTGAACGTCACTGCAAGTCGCCCAAGGTAAAAAAAAACTCCAAAAACGAATTAATGGGAACAGAGGAAGACAGGACTTAGTAGTGCTAACAAGCTCCCCAGAACAAGAGATAAGACTGCTTTGTTATATTTGTTTTTGCTGTTTATTTTTCCTTTTGCTGGTATTTGTTTCCATCTCTCTACATCTATGATTAATATGCTCTAAGTGGATAAGCAGAACCAACTCAGAATAACAGGTCCAAAAAGTCCACGGAAAAAAAACACAGAGAAGGTTCTGACAGGGACTAGAGAGTTGGTTAATAAGCAGGTGGAAGAATTCCGTGTAAGGAAATATTGAGAAAATTACAGAGGAGACATATTGGAGAAATAGTATCTGCTTAGGTTACGCCTGACCTCGCTTATCTCTGACATCCCATTGCTGTATGAGCACCTTATAACTTCTTCAAGAGCAGTCATAATGGCCTCAAAGAAGACGCAGGGTTACCACCTAAAACAGTCAAGAAAGGACAGAAGCAGAAAAACAGGCTATCTCCCTTCTTTTCGCCTAAAGAAAATCAGGATATCTTGGAGAAAAATAATCCAGAATCCTCACTCCAATACTTGCCAAGTTCTCCAGCACTGCTGCAAGAGAGAGATACAGGAATGCCAAGTTTTTTTAAGATCATGTTTGGATGATGTCGTACAAGACATTAAAAAATATATAAATTATACATTTCTGGATATGAAGTCTGATCTTTCTACACTAAGCTCAATAATCCAAAAACTAGAAGAGAGAGAGAGGAAGCAAGAGACTTTATACACAAGAGATGAAAGAATCTCAAAATAAAATGGAATCTAAAATCAAAGATTTGGAAGACAAACTCTGTGACTTGGAAGATAGATCTAGACGATTGAATCTAAGATTCAGAAACTTTCCTGGAAAGAATAACTGATATGCAGCTTCAAAAATTTCTGAGATAATTTTTTTGTGTCTGGGGCTCTGTCAGGATCGGGACAGGGATCCAACACGCAGGGTACAAAGAGTGGAAAGGTACGTATACCGGGCCTTAGAATGGCCGGACTAACGTACCGAGAGTGATAGAGAATAGTCAGAGACAAGCCGAGGTCGAGGGAACGAGAAGACAGATAAGCGAGAGACAAGCCGGGTCAAGGGATAAGAGAGAAACAGGGTAGTACAACAAGCCGAGTCAAAACCAAATAGAGCAAACTAGAATACCAGAGCACTGAGTGACTAGACAGGCTAGAACCACGACAGGGCAATGAGCTGAAGAGAGAAGCAAGCTTAAATACCCTGGCTCCGGATGGTAAGCACGCCTCTGACAAGTGCCGATTGGATATCGGACACTTGAGTGACAGATCGCTCGTGATAGCGTCATGACGTCACGTATTGAGCGTCCTGCTAGAAAAGGATGTGGATTCCTCGCGGCCGGTGTTTAAGTGGCTGGATGAACCGCGAGGAACGGAGGAAACAGCTCGCCTGGATGGATAAACCACCAAGTCTCTACCTCCCTTAGAGGTAGAGACCTCAGGTACCCTGACAGTACCCCCCCTCTCAGATACGCCCACCGGGCGGAAGGAACCGGGGCGAGATGGGAAGCGGAGGTGAAATGCTCTGCGAAGGCGAGAAGCATGAACGTCCTCCTGAGGTACCCAACTCCTCTCCTCAGGACCATATCCCCTCCAGTTGACCAGATATTGCAATTTTCCCCTTGAAATTCTGGAATCAACGATGGAGCTTACCTCGTACTCCTCCCGACCCTCCACCTGAACAGGACGAGGCGAGGAGACCTTAGAGGAGAATTTGTTGCAAATAAGGGGTTTTAACAAGGAGACATGAAAAGAGTTAGGAATGCGTAAGGCAGGTGGCAGAGCAAGGCGATACGCAACCGGATTGATACGAGTGAGAACCCTGTAAGGGCCTATGTAGCGAGGAGCAAATTTCATAGATGGAACTTTTAGTCGAATATTCTTAGTACTTAACCATACCCTATCCCCAGGAACAAAAACAGGAGCAGCTCTTCTATGCTTGTCAGCGTGTTTCTTGAACAACGAGGAACTATGTAACAGAATTTGCCGAGTCTGATCCCATAATTTCTTCAGGTTGGCGACATGATCATCAACCGACGGTATCCCCTGAGAAGAGGAAACCGAAGGAAAAATCGAAGGATGAAAGCCATAGTTCATGAAGAAAGGGCTAGAGCGAGTTGAATCGCAAACAAGGTTATTGTGTGCGAACTCCGCCCAAGGAATCAGACCGACCCAATCGTCCTGGTGTTCGGAAACAAAGCAACGCAGATACTGTTCGATTTTTTGATTGGTACGTTCAGCAGCTCCGTTAGACTGAGGGTGATAGGCCGAGGAGAAGTTCAATTTGATGCCCATTTGAGAACAAAAGGATCTCCAGAAACGTGAGACAAATTGAGAGCCTCTATCAGAAACAATCTCTGAAGGAATCCCATGTAGGCGAAAAACCTCTTTTGCAAAAATCTCCGCCAATTCAGGAGAAGTCGGAAGTTTAGGTAATGGCACGAAATGGGCCATCTTAGTAAATCTATCTACCACCGTGAGAATAACCGTCTGTCTCTTGGAAGCAGGCAAATCAACGATAAAGTCTATGGATAAACAGGACCAAGGTTTCTCAGGAATGTCCAAGGGGTGTAACAGGCCACATGGAGATGCATGAGGTAGTTTAGTTTTGGCACAAGTTTCACAAGCTGCGACGAACTCCTCAATATCTTTTCGAAGTGAAGGCCACCAGAAATCCTTGGATATCAAAGAGTATGTCTTGCGAATACCAGGATGACCAGCTACTTTACTTTCGTGAAAACATTGTAAGAGCTCCAGTTGAAGTTCAGGAGGAACAAAGTTTCTTCCCTCAGGAGTGTTTCCGGGAGCTAGATGTTGCGACTTCAAGATCTGGTCAAGTAGCGGAGAATGAATTTTGAGACTGGTATTAGCAATAATATTGCATTTGGGTACAATGGAGGACATAAGTGGTTCAACTGAAGCAGAGGGCTCATATTGGCGAGATAGCGCATCGGCTTTAGAATTCTTTGACCCAGGTCTGTAAGTCAGAACGTAATTGAAATGGGTAAGAAACAACGACCAACGAGCCTGCCTGGAGGACAACCGCTTAGCCTCTCCGATATAAGACAAATTTTTGTGGTCAGTTAGAATGGTAACAGGATGTAATGTACCTTCCAATAAATGTCTCCACTCTTTCAAAGCCTTGATGACCGCTAGTAATTCTCTGTCACCAATGTCATATCTGCTTTCAGTACCGGTCAATTTTTTAGAGAAAAATCCACATGGATGTAATGGTTTATCAACCCCCAACCTTTGAGATAGGACAGCACCTAAACCAGTCTCTGATGCGTCTACCTCAAGTAGAAAAGGCAGAGAAGTGTCGGGGTGAACTAAAATTGGAGCGGAAGCGAAAAGCTCCTTGAGAGTTTTGAACGCAAGGAGAGCTTCAGTAGTCCAATTCTTAGTATCAGCCCCCTGTTTGGTCATATTAGTGATAGGTGCGATAATGGAAGAATAGCCCTTAATAAAGCGCCTGTAATAATTAGAAAAACCAATAAATCTCTGTATGGCTTTAAGACCTGTGGGTAAAGGCCACTCTAGAATGGATTGGAGCTTATCCGGATCCATCTTAAATCCCTCCCCAGAGATCACATAGCCGAGAAAGGTTACCTGGGTTTGATCAAAGCTACATTTCTCCAACTTGCAGTACAAGCCATGCTGGAGAAGCTTGTGCAAAACCCTCCTGACTTGCTTGTGATGAGTCTCAATCTCACTAGAATGAATGAGTATATCATCTAGGTATACAATGACGCAATCTTGCTGAAATTCCCTAAGAACCTCATTTATCAGATCCTGGAATACAGCTGGTGCATTGCATAACCCAAAAGGCATAACAGTATATTCATAGTGGCCATATCGAGTATTGAATGCCGTCATCCACTCATGTCCCTGCTGGATTCTCACCAAGTTATATGCCCCTCTGAGGTCTAACTTGGTGAAAATTGTAGAGCCCTTCAAACGATCGAAGAGTTCGGTGATCAAGGGAATCGGGTAGGCATTTTTAATGGTTATCTTATTCAAGCCTCGATAATCAATACAAGGTCTCAAAGAACCATCTTTCTTTTTAACAAAAAAAAATCCAGCCCCGGCAGGGGAGGAGGACCTCCTGATGAATCCCTTGTCTAAATTCTCGTGAATATACTCCTCTAGAACTGAGTTCTCTTTTATAGATAATGGGTATACATGACCTCTGGGGGGCATGGTACCCGGGAGTAGGTTAATTTTGCAATCAAAGGACCTGTGTGGGGGTAAGGTATCGGCTTTCTTTTTGTCAAATACTGCCTTTAAATCTAGATACTGAGGCGGAATTTGTGTCTCTGTAGAATTGTCAGAGGTATTCGATGTATTAGTTAATCCGAGAGGTAAGACCTTCCGCAAGCATTTTTCTTGACAATTCTCTCCCCACGAAACTATCTCCCCTGACTCCCAATTAATAATAGGGTTGTGTCTCCTCAACCAGGAGTACCCCAGGACTATGGGAATAGACGGAGAAGAAATGAGCATTAAGGATATATCCTCTTTATGCAGGATGCCAACAGTTAAGTTAATCGGTATGGTCTCATGAAAAATAACAGGCTCAAGTAACGGTCTACCATCGATGGCCTCGACAGCCAGTGGTGTCTCTTTTAACTGGGATGGGATAGCATGCTTGGCAACAAAACCCTGATCTATAAAGCTCTCAGCAGCTCCAGAATCGATTAGTGCCATAGTCTTTACTACTCCCTTCTCCCACCTCAAAGAAACGGGTAACAGAAGCCTGAACTCTTTGTAATTGTGAATAGAGGACAAAGTAGAAACACCCAAGGCCTGTCCTCTAGAGAAACTTAGGTGCGAGCGTTTCCCGAACGATTAGGACAATTTAGGCGTAAATGTCCTCTGACTCCACAATACATACATAAACCCTCCCTTCTTCTGTACTGTCTCTCTCTCTCTGTGAGATGAGTACTGCCTATCTGCATAGGTTCAGAAATACGTAAGTCCTCGAACTCAGAATTTTGAAAGGTAGGCGCTAGTTTAAAGGAGGGTCTACGGGTCCTATCTCGAGTGTTCTGCCTCTCTCTTAGGCGTTCATCAATACGAGATATAAAAGAAATTAAATCCTCCAAATTCTCAGGGAGTTCTCTAGTAGCGACTTCGTCAAGAATTACATCTGATAACCCATTCAGAAACACATCTATATAAGCCTGTTCGTTCCACTTAATTTCTGCCGCCAAGGACCTGAACTCTAGTGCATAGTCCACAAGTGTTCGATTGTCCTGTCTAAGGCGCAACAGTAATCTAGCTGCATTGACCTTTCTACCAGGAGGGTCAAAAGTTCTTCTAAACGCAGCTACAAAGGCATTATAATTATAGACTAGTGGATTATCATTCTCCCATAAAGGGTTGGCCCATCTCAGAGCTTTCTCAATGAGTAAAGTAATAACAAATCCAATCTTCGCTCTATCTGTAGGATAAGAGCGGGGTTGTAATTCGAAATGGATGCTAATCTGGTTCAGAAAACCACGGCACTTCTCCGGTGACCCGCCATAACGTACTGGTGGGGTAATACGGGAAGAAGCACCTACAGTGGCTACCTCTAGACCTGAGACTGCAGGAGAAATAGAAGGAGTACGTGTCTCCTCAGGTGGGTTACTAGCACGAGACAAAAGTGCCTGTAGTGCTAGGGCCATCTGATCCATCCTATGCTCCATGGCGTCAAACCTGGGATCAGAAGAACCAAGCTGACTGTTTGTACCTGCAGGATCCATTGGCCCTGTCGTAATGTCAGGATCGGGACAGGGATCCAACACGCAGGGTACAAAGAGTGGAAAGGTACGTATACCGGGCCTTAGAATGGCCGGACTAACGTACCGAGAGTGATAGAGAATAGTCAGAGACAAGCCGAGGTCGAGGGAACGAGAAGACAGATAAGCGAGAGACAAGCCGGGTCAAGGGATAAGAGAGAAACAGGGTAGTACAACAAGCCGAGTCAAAACCAAATAGAGCAAACTAGAATACCAGAGCACTGAGTGACTAGACAGGCTAGAACCACGACAGGGCAATGAGCTGAAGAGAGAAGCAAGCTTAAATACCCTGGCTCCGGATGGTAAGCACGCCTCTGACAAGTGCCGATTGGATATCGGACACTTGAGTGACAGATCGCTCGTGATAGCGTCATGACGTCACGTATTGAGCGTCCTGCTAGAAAAGGATGTGGATTCCTCGCGGCCGGTGTTTAAGTGGCTGGATGAACCGCGAGGAACGGAGGAAACAGCTCGCCTGGATGGATAAACCACCAAGTCTCTACCTCCCTTAGAGGTAGAGACCTCAGGTACCCTGACAGGCTCCCAATAGAAAAACACGATCATAAAATTGAGCTTTGCCATAGACTGTATCACAGAAAGTCAGACCTAAACAACTACCCATAGGATGTATTTGTAGCATTCCATTCATTTAAATGTAAAGCCCACATTTTTCAAACATCGAAGAAGATGAACATCTCGGACGATAAGTTTAAATCAATTAAAATCCTAACTGATGTGTCCTATCTCACAAGGTCAAGAAGAAGATCATTGCTCCTGTTTTTCCCCTTTTGAAGCAATATAATTTAAAATGTAAATGGAACCAGCAGTCAGCATTGCAAATTCAGTTCGATAACAGTTGGAAGACCTCTAACTCATCAGAACAAGTGAGAGTTTGGCTTAAAGAAAATAATATGTAACAAGATTATCAGAAGAGATGGGTGATACATCTCTTCTGATAATACATAAAGAAGGAATTAGCTGGAACTTTTTTAAAAAAAATTAAAAGTTGTTTTTTATACATATTGTTTGATTTTTTGTAATACATAGGATATCCCTAGGCCTAGGGGCTTTATGGGAACACTAGGAGAATATATGCATCTCACCACAATTGTTGTTTATGACTATTGTGAAACGGAGATTGGAAGGGAATTTATATAAAACTGGTCAATAACAAACATGTTATAGGGATACTATGTTAGAGTTCGCACTGATAGATGTAATACAGTTGCAAGAAAAAGTATGTGAACCCTTTGGAATGATATGGATTTCTGCACAAAGTGGTCATAAAATGTGATCTGATCATCATCTAAGTCACAACAATAGACAATCACAGTCTGCTTAAACTAATAACACACAAAGAATGAAATGTTGCCATGTTTTTATTGAACACACCATGTAAACATTCACAGTGCAGGTGGAAAAAGTATGTGGACCCTTGGATTTAATAACTGGTTTAACCTCCTTTGGCAGCAATAACTTCAACCAAACGTTTCCTGTAGTTGCAGATCAGACGTGCACAATGGTCAGGAGTAATTCTTGACCATTCCTCTTTACAGAACTGTTTCAGTTCAGCAATATTCTTGGGATGTGTGGTGTGAATCGCTTTCTTGAGGTCATGCCACAGCATCTCCATCGGGTTGAGGTCAGGACTCTGACTGGGCATATTTTCTTCTGTTTAAGCCATTCTGTTGTTGATTTACTTCTATGCTTTGGGTCATTGTCCTGTTGCAACACCCATCTTCTGTTGAGCTTCAGCTGGTAGACAGATGGCCTTAAGTTCTCCTGAAAATTTTTTGATAAACTTGGGAATTCATTTTTCCTTTGATGATAGCAATCTGTCCAGGCCCTGACGCAGCAAAGCAGCCCCAAACCATGATGTCCCCACCACCATACTTCACAGTTGGGATGAGGTTTTGATGTTGGTGTGCTGTGCCTCTTTTTCGCCACACATAGTGTTTTGTGTTTCTTCCAAACAACTCAACTTTGGTTTCATCTGTCCACAGAATATTTTGCCAGTACTGCTGTGGAACATCCAGGTGCTCTTGTGCAAACTGTAAACGTGCAGCAATGTTTTGTTTGGACAGCAGTGGCTTCCTCTGTGGTATCTTCCCATGAAATCCATTCTTGTTTAGTGTGTTACGTATTGTAGATTCGCTAACAGGGATGTTAGCATTTGCCAGTGACTTTTGTAAGTCTTTAGCTGACCCTCTAGGATTCTTCTTCACCTCATTGAGCAGTCTGCGCTGTGCTCTTGCAGTCATCTTTACAGGACGGCCACTCCTAGGGAGAGTAGCAGCAGTGCTGAAATTTCTCCATTTATAGACAATTTGTCTTATCGTGGACTGATGAACAGCAAGGGTTTTGGAGATACTTTTATAACCCTTTCCAGCTTTATGCAAGTCAACAATTCTTAATCGTAGGTCTTCTGAGAGCTCTTTTGTGCGAGGCATCATTCACATCAGGCAACGCTTTTTGTGAAAAGCAAACCCAGAACTGGTGTGTGTTTTTTTTATAGGGCAGGGCAGCTGTAACCAACACCTCCAATCTCATCTCATTGATTGGACTCCAGTTGGCTGACATCTCACTCCAATTAGCTCTTGGAGATGTCATTAGTCAAGGGGTTCACATACTTTTTCCACCTGCACTGTGAATGTTTGCATGGTGTGTTCAATAAAAACATGGCAACTGAATGTTTACATGGTGTGTTCAATAAAAACATTTAATTATTTGTGTGTTATTAGTTTAAGCAGACTGTGATTGTCTATTGTTGTGACTTAGATGATGATCAGATCACATTTTCTGACCAATTTGTGCAGAAATCCATATCATTCCAAAGGGTTCACATACTTTTTCTTGCAACTGTACACTAAACACATTGCTAATTATACTAAATACGTAAGATTATGCACAGATTTAGAAATTATAAAAAGAAAGGATAGCACTAATAAATAAGGGCTTGATATACGTTTAAATTAATATCTATATCATTAATATCATTAATATTTTTACAATCCTTCTAATTTCTTTTTTTTTTTATGTCCTACCCATGGCTTCCCCCATGAAATACGCAGAACACATAGAGGCATGTTAGGATAATGTATGCACTTCATCACAGTTGTTGACTATAATTAATGGGAGGGGAGAGAAAAGAAGAGAATTATATATAGGAGTCCACTAATAAACAGGTTATAGGGATACTTTGTAAGAGTTTGCACTGGCAGATGCAATACACTAAACGCATAGCTTACTTTATTACATATGCAATGTTAGGCACAGATCTAGAAATCAAATGTGAAGAAAAGATGGCACTAATAAGCAATGGCTTGATACAGCGCTACGGAGTCTGATGGTGCTATATAAATAATAAAATAATATTAATAATAATATTTGTTTAAATTAATATCATTAATATTTTTCTAACTTTTATGTATATAGGTAAGAATTGTAAAGCTGCCACATTTTTGACATTTACAACAATGTTAAAAGTATAATATTTAAAAGACCCCTTTGGAGATGATTGTCCATGCAAGTAATCTAACAGCTCCTAAAAATGCATTACTGTTTTATAAACGAGAATTTCTCAGCAGTGTTTTTCAATGGAAACAAGTTTACAATAATATTATAACAAACTGACACAACTTTTTACAGTGCTCTAATGTCTTCCTTTTAATAGGAAAAAATAATTTAATCTAGCGTATTTCAAATGGCAGTGTAATTTACTGCATGCGTTTTCTTTTGAACTCGACATTAGAAGCGGTGATTATTTTTCCCAAGGATTACCGACATGTTTTCTCTCTCTGTATTAAAGATTAATGCTTTTAGCAAGAAGATCTCAGTAATCATCAGACAAAGAATTACATTTGTAACCAAACCAGATGACTTATCATAATATCACCATATGCTTCTGATCCATAGCAGGTGATTTCATTGTTTTACAAATGTCTGTTTATTTTGTTGTTGTCGTTGTATCAACCTGGCTTCAACGTTTCTGGCAAATTCATAGTGAGGATTTGCAAACAGCGTTATGGAATTTGTATATTGTAATGGCAGGGATTTATTAACCACATGTTTAGTACAACAAACAAATCATACAGAACACAGCATTTATTTTCTTAAAGGACTAGTCAAAAATGATATCTTGGGCAAGAATGAAGCCGATCACAATTTACTAACTCAGAATATTTCTTATTTCAGCTTGCTTATTTCCCAGGGAGACTCAAAGCACTTCTCAGCACATGCTCTAAATATTAACCAAATCATGAGCAGGATGTTTTTATTACCTAATTGATGGATATAATTTTATTGACCTTGGAAGGATGAAAGGCTGAGTTGAACCTGCTGGGATTTGAACTTGTGACCTTATATTTTGTGAACAGGCTCAGAAGGTAGGGAATTTACCAACTGAGCTACCAACTGAATTTACCAGCACCATTTGTCACAGAGGTACTGTGGCGAAACCAACCTCGCCACTGGGCCCTGGAGAAGCCTGTTTGCTAGCCTCCTACCTGCTGACTATGGCCCCTGGGTTATTTGGGGCATATTGTACTGTATATCGCTGCTACTGGCCCTTTTAACAGCATCTATGGACATATTGGGACTTTTGGGACTACTGTCCCTTTAAGACTGTGATACATATTCTAGTATATTGCCTGTAATATTATATGTGTATTTGTGTGTTAAGTTTAACCTGGTATATGTATGCAGCATTCAGCTGATTGTTCGGTAGAATCACTCCATTTATTATATTGAGTGAAACTACCGAACAACCAGACCACCCAGGAATAAGTGTGCCTCCAATTACAGTTTGCAACAATGTTGCGAACGGGTAATTGGCAATCAGTGTAATGTATTCTTTGTCCTCTGGGTGGCCGCCATTCGGGAAACAAACACGTGGCGGCGGCCATCTTAAACTACCGAACAGCGGTGTTTTGCCGTCGAGTGTCTGGAACTAAAATCGGACACTTGACTAGGCAAACACCGCTGAGACCTCCATACTTCCAGAAATTCGTATGGAAACTACCGAATGACCCGCCGTTCGGTAGAAAGAACCCCACAAACAAGGGAATTCATTCAAACCCTCTCCAGGCTCTATAACACAGGCAATTCGTCTGTTTTCATTCCCTTGTTTGTGACCGACCGCAGGGCCAAAATGCATGGAACTGTTTTCGGATACTTTACCCATGCGGTCGGTCAAATCTTTGGAACCCCATATCTCCCGAACCATTCATCCGAATTACTTGAATTTTGGATATGTTGTCCCCCTGAATAAGGGCTATTCAGCAATGCTGGATTTAAAGGTGTACCCCCGGGTTTTGGGGTACATCCAGAACTTGGCTGAAAAAGTGTACCGGATAATTGGGTTTAATGTTATCTGAGGGGAGGGGATGTGTGGGCTGAACCATGTATGTGATTGGTTATTTTATGCCTCCCCCTGGGTGTGGCCTGTATGTGTATTATTGTAATAAAAGCCAGGCTGGATGAGACAGTCCAGAGTTCCTGTTTTACCCTCAAAGTGATGTGTCGTCTCATTATTGGGGGAAGGATTTATTGTATGCTGTTCCAGTTGACTGCTAGGAGTACAAGCCTATTCATATGGTTCCTATTCAATGGTCTACAGCATTCATATGCTTGGGAGAATTTAAAAGGTTTCTCGGATTCGATGATTGTGGTGTCTGCCAGAGTGCTTGGAGTCCTCAGGAAGCACTAGGAGCATCCATTAACGGAGGTACCAAGTCGGGGTGCCAGGTGATCCGTTACATTGGTGGCAAGCGGTGGGATGGCGTCCTAGTGCGAGGTAAAGCAGCTCGGAGACACAGTGCGTTTGGATTTACAAATTGAGGGCGACGCTGGTGTGCATACAGCGTCCCTGTTTACATAAAGATTTGGGAAAATGGGGTTCATAGACCCCTGGGCAACACACACACCTGAGGAAGAGAGTGAATTAGAATGGAGAGATAATGCCCGGATAGAATTATGGTACGATGCCCTGGAGGAAGTCCAGTATCAACGGCAGCAGCGCCTTCCTGGTGTCGCATACCGGTTGGAGGAACAAATGGCCTGGCGGATGCCGCTTCTGGGAGACCAACCTGGAGGGCAGCGGGTAAGACAACTCGAGTACCTCGTGGAAAGGGAACTGAGCCTGGACACCTCATACCGGGCACTGTGGTGGTGCACTGTCCAGCCAGAGACGTGGAGGGCAGAGGGCATCCAGCCAGAGGGGGAGAACTACACGAGCCCTGGCCTGTTGTGGAAAGCCTTAGTGGAGGATGTCGACTTCGGCAGTCCAGCAGAGTCACGGTACTGGGCTATCTTTCATTACCGAGGTGAGATGATACAGGGCCCGAGATCTATTGGACTGGGACAAGACCTCCGCCGTTTCGCTGCCATGGAACGAGAGCTGGAGATGGACTATGTAGAACTATTAAATTCCTGCCAGCCGCAGAGCAGGGACGCAGACCGGGAAAACTGGGTGGCAGACCCAGACCTGCTAGCCTACAGCTGGGAAAATGTGGCTGAGGTACCCCCTGCTTCACTACCAGCTGCAGAAGTTGGGGACCTCATAGACTGGTCCTGGAGAGACCCACAGATGGCAGGTGGAGATGGGACCGAGATCTCTCTACCGGCCCTACAGGGATGCTGGGCAGTTGGCCCAGATCCCCAGCGGCAGTCTACGGTTCAGGGAGAGGAGCCTGTTATTACCTCTCCCCAGCGGCAGCACAGCTCACCAAGGGGAGACAGTAAGCCCCTCACCAGCGCAGATGGGACTGTGGTCTCTGCGCCCTGCTTACAGGGAGTACAGAGGGTCAGCCCTGCTCCCCAGCGGCAGTCTACAGTGCAGGGAGAGGCGCCTGATACCCCCTCTCCCCACCGACAACCTAACCCACCAAGGGGAGACAGAAAACCCCTCACCAGCGCAGATGGGACCGTGGTCTCTGCGCCCAAGTTACAGGGAGCTGAAGAGGCCGTCCTCCCTCCCCAGCGGCAGTGTGATTTGTTGGGAATTGGGAGCCCAGCCTCCATTCCCCAGCGGCAGTGTGAAGTGCAGGGAGAGGAGAGCAGCGTCCTCCCTCCCCAGCGGAAGGCTGGGTTACAGGGGGCAGAGGTAGTTGGTCCTACCCCCCAGCAGCAGCATGATTGTTTGGGAATAGAGAGCCCAGTCTCTATTCCCCAGCAGCAGGACACTGAATTGGGAGGAGAGACAGTCGGTCTCCCTCCACAAAGACTGAAAGTAGGCATGGGAGAGGAGATTGTTACCCCCTCTCCCCAGCGGCAGACCATCAATGGGCAGAGTGTTCTAATGGGAGAGGAGATTGTTACCACCTCTCCCCAGCGACGGATCATCAATGGGCAGAGTGTTCTAATGGGAGAGGAGCTGGTTACCACCTCTCCCCAGCGGCAGCTTAATGTACCAGGGGGAGACTGTAAGCCCCACACCTGTGCAGATGGGACCGTGGTCTCTGCACTTCCAGCACAGGGGGTAGGGACGGTCGGTCCTGCCCCCCCACAACAGGGCTGTTTAGCCAAAGGGGAGACAGTCTGTCTCCAGCAGCAGAGCTGTGTAACTAAAGGGGAGACAGTCGGTCTCCAGCAGCAGAGCTGTGTAACTCAAGGGGAGACAGTCGGTCTCCAGCAGCAGAGCTGCGCAGCTAAAGGGGAGGCAGTCGGTCTCCAGCAAGGCTCCAACCAGACTACTCCCGGGGTAGTGCTGGCACCAGGGCAGAGAACCGCTGGGCTCTGCCCACTCAGCAACCCACCAAAACAGCCTACCAGTCCCCCACACAGCCATGGTGAGGCACCTGGACCTGGACAAGTTTTTCTCTTACTCAGGTGTAGTAACCATTTATTGTGGGTGGGCTGTACTGCTGTTTCTGTTTTGTGGGTGGGCTGCTGGACTAACAAGGGCACTGACCGGCAAGAGGTCAGGTACCCTGTTAGTCTGTTTGGAAAAGGGGAGAAATGTGGCGAAACCAACCTCGCCACTGGGCCCTAGAGAAGCCTGTTTGCTAGCCTCCTACCTGCTGACTATGGCCCCTGGGTTATTTGGGGCATATTGTACTGTATATCGCTGCTACTGGCCCTTTTAACAGCATCTATGGACATATTGGGACTTTTGGGACTACTGTCCCTTTAAGACTGTGATACATATTCTAGTATATTGCCTGTAATATTATATGTGTATTTGTGTGTTAAGTTTAACCTGGTATATGTATGCAGCATTCAGCTGATTGTTCGGTAGAATCACTCCATTTATTATATTGAGTGAAACTACCGAACAACCAGACCACCCAGGAATAAGTGTGCCTCCAATTACAGTTTGCAACAATGTTGCGAACGGGTAATTGGCAATCAGTGTAATGTATTCTTTGTCCTCTGGGTGGCCGCCATTCGGGAAACAAACACGTGGCGGCGGCCATCTTAAACTACCGAACAGCGGTGTTTTGCCGTCGAGTGTCTGGAACTAAAATCGGACACTTGACTAGGCAAACACCGCTGAGACCTCCATACTTCCAGAAATTCGTATGGAAACTACCGAATGACCCGCCGTTCGGTAGAAAGAACCCCACAAACAAGGGAATTCATTCAAACCCTCTCCAGGCTCTATAACACAGGCAATTCGTCTGTTTTCATGCCCTTGTTTGTGACCGACCGCAGGGCCAAAATGCATGGAACTGTTTTCGGATACTTTACCCATGCGGTCGGTCAAATCTTTGGAACCCCATATCTCCCGAACCATTCATCCGAATTACTTGAATTTTGGATATGTTGTCCCCCTGAATAAGGGCTATTCAGCAATGCTGGATTTAAAGGTGTACCCCCGGGTTTTGGGGTACATCCAGAACTTGGCTGAAAAAGTGTACCGGATAATTGGGTTTAATGTTATCTGAGGGGAGGGGATGTGTGGGCTGAACCATGTATGTGATTGGTTATTTTATGCCTCCCCCTGGGTGTGGCCTGTATGTGTATTATTGTAATAAAAGCCAGGCTGGATGAGACAGTCCAGAGTTCCTGTTTTACCCTCAAAGTGATGTGTCGTCTCATTATTGGGGGAAGGATTTATTGTATGCTGTTCCAGTTGACTGCTAGGAGTACAAGCCTATTCATATGGTTCCTATTCAATGGTCTACAGCATTCATATGCTTGGGAGAATTTAAAAGGTTTCTCGGATTCGATGATTGTGGTGTCTGCCAGAGTGCTTGGAGTCCTCAGGAAGCACTAGGAGCATCCATTAACGGAGGTACCAAGTCGGGGTGCCAGGTGATCCGTTACAGGTACCATATCTGTAGTCTCATAGTCACTGAGTAATCCTAGCCAACTTTACTCAAGTGGAAGCATCACCATATTCAGTACCTGATGTTGTGGAAATGTGATCATGAGAAGCATTATCTTATTCCAAATTAAGTGGTAAAACATATAGGGGACACTGCAGTCAATGAAAACATGAATACATGGCAAACTAAATCTTGTGATGGCGGTGTTGTTGTGGACCATGAGACAGACAGCTTGCCTATCTATAAGATAGTAGGCATACAACCTCAGACATCATTGCATCATGTGCTTATCGTTCACCATTAAATACATGCTTTTAGGAATATTTTCTTTAGAGCAGATGAAGTTGCAGTTTAATAGTAGACATATTTTAGCAGTACAGTCTACATTAATAGCTACATCCTAGTCATTATAATGCAAAAGATTTTGATAAATAGATTCAGTTGTAGTTGGTAGTGTCAGATTGTGCAGTCCTTCAAATCAGATCTGCGATATTCTGGGGTCTTAACCAATTTTGCAAAGTATCCCCATGGTGCATGGTGACATCTCTGCTGGCTGTGTGTGACCTTGGTCTGAAAGGGAAGGAAGGTTATACATACCTGAAGTCACTCCCAAATCCATCTAGGGGATCCTCTTCAGTTCCTCTTTCTTCATCTGCCAGGGGTTCAGGTCAGGTCTGTATTGCTGCGCATGCATAAGAGTACAACCCTGATGTCTATAGAGGATCGACAAAATGACGGGAGCCTCCATAGACAACACCTTTTTCCTGCCAACTGCCAATAGTGATGGCTGGGGTAATGAACAAAACTTGATGGTGGTAGGTATCAATCTATGAATGGATGGATAGATTGGGGGAAATTTTTACATATTTGTTGAGCACACAAAAAGATGTTTCTACTTTTCTGCTTTGTCTTATATGATCTTATATGATCTTTGACTGCATTGTCATTTTAGTAAAATTGCAACACAGTGAATGTGAGTATTTCATAAAGATTTTCTACAACTTGCTCTCATAACTGACTTGTACAATCAGTAATTTGCATTAATATATTTGCTTATCTTCTAAAATCTATTTAAGACCAATCAACAAATATTCTACTACAAAAATATTTTTACTTTTATAATGTCCCCTTTGTTTCTTTCATGTTTATTTCAAACTCCCGGAAAGACAAAGGCAACAAACAAAAGTTAGCTGTTTATTATCTCTACATTATGTCAGTAGTAACAATAAAATGTTATCACTTACACAGATGATGTGACCTGTTATATTGAATTAGATTAACCCCTTGACCCCTTAAGGACCAAACTTCTGGAATAAAAGGGAATCATGATATGTCACACATGTCATGTGTCCTTAAGGGGTTAAGGACACATGACATGTGTGACATGTCATGATTCCCTTTTATTCCAGAAGTTTGGTCCTTAAGGGGTTAAACAGATAAAAGTACATTTTTTTGAAGAGTGATGCAATATGGATTACTGACCCACGTTGTTTTTGGTGATGATTCATATAGAATTTAATTTAAATAATGACACAAATTTCTAATAAATTACACTTTTGGAAAAACAGACATAATACTTACATTTTGAGACCTTCGAACCTCATTAAACAGAGTATTTTTTTTTTTACCTTTGTACGTTGCTAGAAAATGGTTCATTTGAAAATGAGCAAACTATTCTGAAGCTTGTGATTGCAGAAAATTAATTGCTGCAGACAGATTTGATGGAGTACAGAAAATTGTATCCACTTTAATTAGAATGTGTTTGTCCTATTTGAAAATTAACAAAGGGAAATAATTATTTTGTTTGTGATTGGGTCCTCTTGGCCTCAGTGACCTACAGTGCAGACAAATTCACATGTAAAGTTTAAATTTGCTCTTTGTCTAATGGAAGAAACTATAGAACACTATGTGCATTTTTTGCAATGAGATTATCAGTATTAAAAATATAATATTCTTATCCAGGAATTATAGTTCTAAATGTTATATTTATTTAAAGAAAAGGGCGAAAACTGGAAGGATTTTCACCTTTTTTTGTAAGCTGGGTTTGTTAAGATCCAAAAAAATCTTAATTTAATTCACAACAAAAGATTAATGTATTCCTGGATTAAATAGGTTATTGACAGATACTGACAACTAAACTACATTTTTTGTGTTTTTTTTCTCTATTTCTTTCATTCATACAAAGGTCTTTTTAAAAATGTAATTAGTGAGCATAGGTTTGCTCTAGTGGTCCATCCTGGTGCCAAGAGGACATTTTGGACCTAATCTTAGTTAAACTCTAGGAAGCCGTTTGATTCCGTTCAATAGTGTTCTGGGCATACAAAGTATTATTTTTCAATACAATGAAACAGAGATGATTCTAGATTGCTGGATCTAAACACCGTCATAATGTTTTTGTTCAAATATGGGAAGCACCTTTCTCCAATTACATATGCATAAAAAGAAAAAAAGAAAAATCAAACTAAATACTTGTCAGGATAGTGCTAAGCCCTGACTCACAGAGCTCGGGTCAAGTCCAACATCTGCAGGTAAATGAATGGAGTGTATTACAGGTTCATAGAGTTGACTTAACATGGTCATGAGAAAAATTAAATCAGACTTAATAAGGCAAAAGAATAGTCAGTAAAACAAGTCAAAGGTCAAGGAATAATGAGTTACTCAATAGCAGGAAAATTAGCCAAAGTCAGATACCTGGAACAGAAAAAAACAACCATAAAATGCACCGTCAGATAACCAAGCAGAAACCACGACCGGGCAAAGTTCTGGTCATGGTGAAGAGTAAGAACAGGATACATCTCATTGGTTAGCATCATAATTGCAACACCAAAGTGTAAGTACATGGTGTTGCATGAATAACAACGAGTCTGTGCATCACTTTTGGTGCAGTGAGAGGAAGTTCCATATAATGGTACAGGATTTCAGCATCCAGCATTAAATATGATGCCGCGGCAAGACGAGATAGCAAAGCAATGGAGAGAGGGGGAAGCAGATCCAGCTAAAGTGACAATACTCCTTTAACTATTTTCAATGTTCTAAAAGTGCAATTATTCTAAAAGATTAAAGGGCAGGTGAATAATATGATTATCTGAAAAATGAGGGTTTGTGATTTTTTTTAATCTTTTTTGCATATCAACGTATGCATTAAATATATTCTCTTTCACAGAAAATACTTCCTTTTTGCATGTGTGCTTTTATAAAATTATTAATGTTTCATTTGATCATTTTGTGTTTGTGCTAGTTGTATATTTTCTGACTCTTGTGTTCTTTCCTATTTTTTTGAGATATTATCATCTAATGATGAGGAATGAGAGGGAGGAGAGGATGTGGATATGTGCCACTATCTTTGGGGACACATCTTGGATCAATGCTTTTATAATAAATAATAAAATTGAGAATTTGTTTTGATACTATTCTAGTGACAACTATCTCTTACACACACATATGGGGGATTTTCTATTTCAGTGATGCAAATGCTAAACCAGTAACTGTTGCAGAATATAAATAAAACTATTTATATGCACTCACATACATACATGTATTATTCAAATAAATCTAATTTAGTATACATAAATAGAAATGTGTGAAACTTTCACACCAACTTTTTTTTCAAATCAGCATTTTATGTAAAATAGTTCATATTTTCATATTAACAAGCAGATTTTTCAAATTGTCAAATCCTTTCCTCTTTAATTTGCTATCTGACTATGCTAATTATGTGTTAATTAAATGCATTGATTTACCCAAATATTTGCTCCTCCCAATGATAATTTTTTCTCTGTTGATCAAATATTGTCTGATTTCTGTGATGCACAAGCATTGGCTACTTTCTTTCCCAGGGAGGTGAGAGCCTGTATGGGCAGGTAGCTGTATATGTAATCAGCAAAATTTCAGCAACAAATTCTTTAAAGTGTATTACCTATTTGTGTTTGATTAGATAAAGGATCATCTATGGTTTAATGTGCACAATCTTTCTCAAGCTCAATGTGTTTCTTGGTTTTTGGAGTTAATCTTTTCGCGCTATATAATTCTAACAGTCTTTTCTGTGCTATGTTATCTTTTTCTCTAATATTTTTTATGCAATATTGACTTATGAATTTAAAATATTGCAATTTAAAGGAAAACTCTAAGTACCTAAACTATGATATTCAAATTTCTGTATGTTCAGCATCATCACGCACATGATAATGTGGAACAAGGTTAATGCTTTTATAGAGAAGCATTGGATTTAATGGATTAGTGGATCATGGCTGTGTATGCACTGTAGGACATCAGTTTTTCTCTGTGAGAAGCATTGGACTAAACCACAGATCATTAAGCATGTTGATCCTGCATGAGACTTGCACAGCCTTCCTAAACACTTCCTGTAAAGAGTCATCTAATGTGTACACTTCCTTCCTGTAAAGAGTCATCTAATGTGTACACTTCCTTTATTGCACATTCTGTTTAATTTAGATTTTTTTTTTCTCCTGCTCTGTTAATAACTTGCTAGACCTGCTGGAGCCTTAGGTGTATGATTAAAGTTTAATTTACAGAGCAGGAGATAAAAACATCTGGAGTAAGTAAACAACTGATTGAAACGAAATGAAATTTGAAATTCCCTTTACATTAATGACAATTCTCACAATGAAGAATAAACCTGTATGAAATTAGGAAAACAACGGCCATAATGGGGTTAAGACCACCTTGTGATTAATAGGTTTAGATTTAGAAATCAGGTAGTTTACAGTTTTTCATTTTGTTTAACACTGGTAAAGATACCAGATTAAATTATTTTGTCGTAAAAAAAAAAAAATCTCTGTTGCTAAGCTACAACTAAAGGAATGAAGAAGAATGTTATTTGGGATGCTATTAAAATGGTTATTTAGTTCCTGTGATTTATAAATTAATTCTGTTTGTTTTTATTAAATAGCTAAGTCTACTATTTCAGATACAGTTATCAGATGATAAGAAAATATCTAAAATTCTTATCGTAGAACACAGCACAGGTGCAGGGTCCAAGTCTGAAAGCAGTAGGTGTAGCTAGATTTGATCCAGAATAAAGCCAAAAGCACATTATGTCATGTGTTATAAACCATTTATATGTTAATTTGGATTTTGCTCAAATGTCTTTTTGTTAATGTATCTAATGGTCTTCTGCTCATCCTCAATTGCACTATTGCCATGACACAAAAAGGAATAACTAGAGGAAGAGAAATTGCTAAATCAGAATATGGAGAGGAACAGCAGGAGAAACATCTATCTCTTCTTAAGGAACAGGATTGTGCAGTTGATTTTGCTAATTAGATTTTATTGCTTAATCTAATTAGAAAAATGTAACATTTGATGATAATTTTAAATGATGTCATGTTATGTGTGAAATTTCTACAGGGTTGTTCACTAAACACCGGAGTTTTTTTGAATGGACAAAATCCAGTGAAAATGACTAAATTTCAATCGCTTTGGCAAATGGCAGATTTACTTAAACCTAATTTCGGTCAGGGTTTGGTCAGTCCAACCGAATCGTCACCAATCCTTAGAAAGCATTCGCAAAATCAGTAATATGTGTATAAAAAAACAATTTAAAGTACTGGTAGTGGAGATTTATGAATGACCTCATGGCAACTAAAAATAAGTCAAATGCATCAGGCAGGATGAACATTCACAAATTATTATTCACTTGCTTTTTACAAGTGAATTTTTCATTTGAAGTACTATTTGCATGAGACTTGGCTGTCAAATAACTCACTTACTTGTCAACCATCAGAGAGTTCTCGGTCATATTGTAAAGCCGTGGGGAATTTTCCTATGCTTTGTGATAGCTGACATAGCATGGGAAAGCCTATATAAGCGCTTTCTCTCCAATCAGAGCTAATTTTGCGATGAGCCATCCATGGGTAAAGATGGGTTATATTTTTATTGTGGGGCCAATTTGTTTTTGTCTGAGTGTATTCTTTAATCTTTTTTATTTTTATTAATAACAGTGGTTATTCTAGATTTTATTTGGCTTTTTTGGGGGGACTGAAAAATAGAAGAATTAGACAAAATAATAAATATATTTATTTATTGTACAAAGTGCCCATTTTTGGAAATCCAATCACAAATAGAAAAAGTGGCAAATCTAGTTTTTCTCCTATTTCATGAGCTTATTTCACCTAAGTGAAGCAACTAGGAATTTTTAAGGCAAACATTTGCTGTCTCCTTTTTTGTAAAGCACATATTGGCAGTCAGTTTTTTGTATCACTAACTAAATCTTACAGGGATAAAATTGAAGATAAAACTGTTTGAAAAGTCTTTAACCATGCGTACAAAAATGTAGTCCATTTTCATGTTCTTTGTCTTTAACAACATAAATAAAAGTGAAGGTAGGACCAGAACTGAGACAGCTAACACAAGGACAAGCGATGGGACATGTGATGGGACACGCTTTGCTTATTTATTTTAAGAGTAACTACTTTTATTTTTGGGGGTATAATTTCCATTAAGATTCAAGTTGTTTCAGTGCTGATTGCTTGATTTGCTAAATGTTTAAGAAAGCAAAACAAAAACATTTACTTACCATATGGTCCATAAAAATATACAACAAATCTTTTATATGTCGTCTGGCTGGATGAGAGAAAAAAAAAGAAAGAAAATACCGCATGCAACTGAATGTTGATAAATTGCTTTTGATTGGTTATAACGTAATAAAAAGTAAATGAATATTATTTCATGGTTTCATTGTGTCAACAGAAAAATGTGCTGTATGCCGATTAAAATAAGTTTTCTCTGCCAGCTACATATTTTTCAGGTTTTAAAACTGATTGCCCATCTGTCTGAAACATAATAACTTTAAACTTTCAAAACTTACAAAGTGTTCATGTATAATCTTGACTATTACGGTTTTTTTACGGAACAATTACATGAAAGAAATATTGTAGATATCATTGAAAAAACTCATCAGCAATTTCAGAACCTATAAAGAGTAGGAAAAAAGAGATTTTCCGTGTCGGAGCTCCCAAGTTCATCTTAACTGTGGTTGTGAGTATTTTATATAGCCGGTGATATAGATGCATCAATGTTTGGTCACCAAATTCAGCACAGTTTTAAGTCATACTTGGACCCTAAGATATCATCATAGAATAAAATGTAAAATATTTCCATCCCTAGCAGTATTCCTGGCCTATAATTATAATTCTAACTATAATTATGGATGCCTTTTTTGAAGGCTTTCTAAAAACTCATACTCAAATAACAAAATACAGGAGTGACCCTACTCACACTGGCACTACTCAGAATTTTACTCAGTGCAGTATCCATATTGTATTTACACAGGCATATTGTGTTTACACATTGTATTTAAACATTTTATTCAATAAGCTCAGAATTTTTGCCAATTTAATTTGAACGGAAGAACTGATGCAAAATAGCGAAGTTGTGATTATTTATTTATAATATATTTTACCAGGAAGGATACATTGAGATTTCTCTTGTTTTCAAGTATGTCCTGGGTCCACAAAACATTGCATTGATACAATAGGCATCAATAAAATACAAAAAACAATATTAACACACAATATATACAAAATTTAACATAGAACAGGTAAGAAATATATCATCAACCATGACAGGTGCATTCTGTTTTTTTTTTTTTTTTCGATATGTAGAGAGGGATCTCTTAAAGTATTTTAGGCCTTGGGAAGATTTGAAAGTGTGCGAGAGGTCGTTCCATAATTGCGGTGCTCTGTAGGAAAAGGGGTATCGGGTTGCTTTCTTTTTGTATTGAGGTAGACTAAATAAAGTGCGGGTAATGGATTGGAGGCTATAGGAGGTGGGAACAGCTGTTGATAGGATTCTGCTCAGGTATGGTGGGAGCTTTCCAGAAAAGCTCTTAAACACAAGGCTGGAAAGATGAAGAGTACGTCTGGATTTCAGCGACTGCCTATGGCTGAGCTTAATCATTTTTTTCTAGATTAGCTATTTTTGCCAAAGTTATTCATTCACATTTAGGGTTCAGTGAATAATCCTTTTAGATTTTTGGGATCACTTTTTGATCTTACCAAGATCATTGACAATTATTTATTTTTTAGTTAGTATGTAGAAAATGCTTGTTTATTAGAGAATAGATACTGTGTCTTTCCCTTTCCCGACTGTGTATGTTAGTTATAAGCCAGGACAGAGACTAAACCAAGTATCATTACCTTTACATAAGGAAGCTATTAGAATAACTGTGTATTCATTCACCCAGGTTGATCTAGATAAAGCAAGCTTATCCTGACCGAGGACGGTGGAGATTCAAACAAACTGTATTCATTGGACGTAAGTTACCGAAAGGAATACATAAAATGGAAAACAGCTCATTGAGAAGTCTTTAAAAGACAGGCATTTTTGGAAAGTACCTCCCTACTGAATGAAAAAAAGAGATGGAGGTGTGACATTTACAAAAGTGCTAGTTTTGTATTGAAATCTACATTATCATAAAATAAAAGAAAAGAAGAGGACACATTGAAGTGCTTTATGTGTTTGGAGTGTTAATGAACTATGGTTCTCAAACCATTCCGAACTGTTGGACAATTCAGGGTTTGAAAGAACAGTTTAAACAAACTTGCATAACATGTAGCAACTAATGATCGCCAACTATTTAATCAAAGTGTACTTTCTTCCTTCCTGGAAGGAAGCTGGTACAGTTCATTTGATCAAAATGTCAAAACAGAACGCACAAGGAAAGTTCCGAACACATGCGTTAATTATTCTGCATGATTTTCCACAAAATGCACCACTCTGCTGAGATAAAATACTTAATAACTAATAGCCTCAAGCTCTGTAAAACTAATACAATCTTTAAAAAAGAAAATAGAAATATCAAGTGTAGATAATTTAATGTAAATTTAAGGAAGAATGTTTTGAAATTAGATGATATCTTGAAAACTAGGGACAATGTTCAAAAGTTTAGAATGTAATCATATTTTGTGAAATTTTTCTCTTTTTAATTAGGTAAAAAATTGTGAGATCATTTACATACTGGTAGCTAATTAGCATTCTCTAACATGAATCTACATCTTTACTTAAGAAGGTAACATCTAGGTGAAGTTTCTGCAAGTTCCCTATGGTAGCAGTATACCTGTGAGTCTTTAGAGATATTTCCAGGCTTTTCATATCTGGATCAATGTCTATATACTGTTTTTGTAAAAAGTTTCAACTTCCGTCAAGTCAGATGGTTATTGTTAAAAAAAAAAAAAACATTTGCCTGCTACATATGATAGGTTGAAGTATTTGCTTTGACTTGAACCTTGAACATATTTTGTATTGCTCCAGAGGAATTATGGTGGTGAGTTGTGAACAATGGAAGGTCCATCTCTAGCCTTAGTCACCTTATCGGCTTCCTTCTAGATTTGCATTTTCATGGATACCTTTACCCTGATCTCAGTCAGGGTAATTTCACACTCAGTGCCTTATACTAGTCATGTAATTATGTTACCTAATAATGCATTTAGTTATAGACTAAGTTAGCTAGAGTTTATATATTGATGTAATATGTCTTAACAAATGTGGAGATTAATTATTCAATCAAATCTCATCATTTAAGATATTTTTTAAATTAATAATTGCTTTCTAATTTCTTACGTGATGGATTATTATGCATAATTTTTTTTCAAAAAATAGAAAAACACTTTTAAATATTCTTTTTTAAAACCTTCTTCTGGATGCATCACAATGAAAGATTGAAAAGTTTTAGGTTCAGGGAGTGAATACACCTTTTTGTGTTCCAACAGACAATTAATTGTCTATTTAGATTTTCAGGCGGATGCTCACAGTTGACCTCTAGTCTACTAACCAAGATAAATATTCACATTTTTCTTCAGAAATACCTGTAGATGCAAGTAAAAACTAATCAGCATGCAATTTAGACTTGATTTTGCATCTTTGATTAATGTACACATAAAACCTCTTCATCTCAACGAAGACCTTTGGATGGCCAGTTTTAAACTTAATTAGGTAATTTAATCAATTCTGTATCAAATATCAATATAATGTTATTCTAATCTTCAATTAAAGCAAAATCATTAGCAGTCTTATAGAAAATAATAGTTTTAAGAAAGAGACACATAAAAATACAAAACTAAAGAATTCAATTTTTCTTTTGATTTTTAATATATATATAATCCAAGATTAGGCATATATAGGATTTGCGATACTCAAAGTTTAGTTTTCATTCTACCATAAAGTAGAGGTACTGTCAACATTTTAGTCTATGACTCAGAAATTTTTCAAGCCCCGAGAGCAGCACCGAGGTGGCAGATTGTGGACTGTAGTGTGCTCAGCACTTGTCAGAGTCTATATACTTAAATACATACACGCATTTGTATAGTGCTATCATGAACATGACTCTGTATGAAGTAATCCATTTAGTTTTCCTGTACTGCAGTTCACAACAGATGCATGTTAAAAATATAGCAAATAAAAATATCAATTAATTATATACATTTGTCTTTTTGCTGACAGCTATGTGAAAATTTTATTTTTTTAATTTAAAATGTAACACTTGAGACAGATGGCAAAGTATGAGTTGGATGTTATATATTTATTACATAGATTAAGAAAAAATAAATAATTTAAAAAATCTTTACAAGGGGAGGGTGAGTGAAGTGCTTTTTTCAGAAATAAAACAAATTGAGTTGTGTTCTTCTAAATAGATAGTCTGGAACCTAACTGTTAAGATTTTTTTTTTTTTGTTAATCTGTTTTTTTTTTTTTTTGGCATAAAAAGGTGCATTACAGAATTAAGAAGAATGAGTTATGGTAAATGTGTACATGTCATGAGTACAGTAGATATGCACCGCTAAACTCTGAAAAATAACAGGTTAAACAACAAAGCAGATTAAACACAAAAGTATTATACCCAGCTACATAAAAGCAAACACCAACCACACTGATCATAAAAATATCGCCCATGGTATGCTAAAAAAAGAGTGACGTTGACATCATAATAAGGGTTATCACTGGAGGGAAGACTTGTGTCAATTTAAATAAGGCATACTATAGAGTGCACATGGGGTCTTAAGAAACATTGTGCACCTTATGCTAGAAAGTTGACAGGGTTTACCCGATACATTTGCTTGCCACAAGAGTCCCATATTGGTCTGAGTCCCAATGGTCCAGTGTCGACCACCCCACCAGCCCCAGGCCACAGTTAGAGCCCATAGGCAATTCCCACTGCTCTGGTCACTACTGGTACTGTGAGCAGGAACTCAGAAGATTGTGGTCTCTGATTGATGACCGTGGTGTAGCCTCTGAAAGTGTGGGATGTGCTTTTAGGTTGTCCCCTTCAAGGTCCTCAGCCCGGGATTGCAGTTGTGAGTCCTTGACAGCTCGGGACACAGGCATGTGGTGAGTGGTCAGGAGTTCTTCCCCTGTTTCTTCTGTTGCATTGGTGTGATCTTGTTCTGCTGCGGTGGAACGAACCTGGATCGCTTAGCCATAACAGGTGAGTAACACTGCAGGTTTGCAACTCATAGCCTCTCCTCAATCTTTGATTTAATTTGGTAAGCCCTGATAATTAACTGGCAAACCTGGCAATTTCACATTGTAAATCTGTTAATCATTTTAGGTTCTTACTTTATTTTGTAGAAATAAATAAGAAAACATATATAAACAGTAACTTTAAAACTTACAAACAAACACAATATGTTAGGACATACAATTATATTAAAACTATCATTTTTGTTATTAGTTGACTATTGAAGGAACTGATTTATAATTTGCAGTGGTACATGACATTTAGTATGAAGTAAAATAAAGTCGATAGTGATTTGATAACAGTCCAATAGGCTTCATTGTAGGACTGAAACATCTAACATCTTTATTTGCATTTGCACAGAGTCTGCCTCAATAAAAGCAGCAGGATATATATGAAGAAGTCCTACGGGTAGGATGACTTGACGTTGCACGCCTGCTGCAAGATCACGGACGAAGCTACACGCCCAAAGCTACTCCTCATTTTACCTCAATATTCTAGAGCGCTATGAAGTCTGATTTAGACCGACGTATCTCACTCTGTAGGGTGATATTCCTTTTTGTATAAGAAATTTAGATGATGTCATGGAATAAAAACATCTAATGAATCCTAGACTATTTTCTTTTTTTGTATAAACTGGAGGTGCTGTTTTACATGAGGCACCAGTGAAGCTTGGACCTGTCAGGATCGGGACAGGGATCCAACACGCAGAGTACAAAGAGTAGCAGATACGTATACCGGACCTTAGAATGGCCGGACTTAACGTAATACTACGTATAGAATGGTCAGAGACAAGCCGAGGTCGAGGGAACGAGAAGACAGGTAAGCGAGAGACAAGCCGGGTCAAGGATAACAGAGAAGACAGGTAAGTAATAACAAAGCCGGGTCAGAACCAAAAGACAAGAGAATACAAGAGCACTGTGTGACTAGGCTGGCTAGAACCACGACAGGGCAATGAGCAAATGCTGAGAGCTCCCTTAAATACCCTGGTTCTAGAGACTAATCACGCCTCCGCCGAGACCTGATTCGTGTCCGGGATTTGACTGACAGGTCGGGCTAGAATAGCGTCATGACGTCGACTATTGAGCGTCACGTTACAAAAAGGCATAGTTCTCTCGCGGCCGGCGTTTACATGCGCGAGGGGACCGCGAGGAACGGGAGAATCATGCCGTCTGGATGGAAAAACGTCTAAGTCTCTACCCGTCTCAGGGGTAGAGACTACAGGTACCCTGACAGGACCCCCCCTCTCAGAAACGCCCACCGGGCGGAAGGAACCGGGACGAGATGGAAAGCGGGAATGAAAAGCCCTGCGAAGACGAGGAGCATGGACATCCTCCTGTGGTACCCAGGTCCTCTCTTCTGGACCATATCCCTTCCAGTCAACCAGGTATTGGATTTTCCCCCGGGAGATTCGAGAATTGATGATGGAGTTGATTTCGTACTCCTCCTGACCCTCAACCTGAACAGAGTGAGGAGAGGAGACCTTGGAGGAGAATCTGTTACAGATCAGGGGTTTTAGCAAGGAAACATGAAAGGAATTAGGAATACGTAAGGCAGAGGGGAGCGCTAGGCGATACGCAACAGGATTAATTCGATTCAGAATCCTATAGGGTCCAATGTAGCGAGGAGTGAATTTCATAGACGGTACTTTCAAACGAATGTTTCTAGTACTCAACCATACCCTATCACCAGGTACAAAACAAGGAGCCGGCCTTCTGCGTTTGTCAGCGTGTTTTTTATACAGTATAGAATTATGTAGGAGAATTTGTCGAGTCTGATCCCACAACTTCTTCAGATTGGCAACATGAGTATCAACCGACGGTACCCCCTGGGAAGAAGGAACCGAGGGAAGAATGGAAGGATGAAAACCATAATTCATGAAAAAGGGGCTAGAGCGAGTTGAATCGCAAACAAGATTATTGTGTGCGAACTCTGCCCAAGGAATCAGACCGACCCAATCGTCCTGGTGTTCAGAAACAAAACAACGCAGATATTGTTCAATCTTTTGATTGGTACGTTCAGTGGCTCCGTTAGACTGAGGGTGATAAGCAGAAGAAAAATTAAATTTAATGCCTAGTTGAGAACAGAATGATCTCCAGAAACGTGAAACAAACTGGGAACCTCTATCAGAAGTAATCTCGGAAGGTATCCCATGTAAGCGAAAGATCTCTTTAGCAAAAATCTCCGCTAATTCAGGTGAAGTCGGAAGTTTAGGTAAAGGCACGAAATGAGCCATCTTGGTAAACCTATCCACCACTGTGAGAATAACAGTGTGCTTTTTCGAAACAGGCAAATCCACAATAAAATCCATCGCCAAACAGGACCAAGGTTTTTCCGGAACTTCCAGGGGATGTAAGAGACCACAAGGAAGCGAATGAGGTAGTTTAGTCTTAGTACAGACCTCACAGGCTCCGATAAAATCCTTAATATCCCTCCGTAAAGAAGGCCACCAGAAATCCTTAGAGATCAAGGAATATGTTTTGCGAACGCCCGGATGACCAGCCACCTTACTCTCGTGAAGACACTGTAAGAGCTCCAGTTGGAGTTCAGGAGGAACGAAGTGTCTAGACGCAGGAGTCAGTCTAGGTGCCAGATGCTGCAAGCTCCTGATCTGATCAAGGAGCGGAGAATGGATTTTGAGAGTTGTGTTAGCGATGATATTACACTTAGGTACTATAGAGGATAAAACCGGCTCAGATATGGCAGAAGGTTCATGTTGGCGAGACAAGGCATCAGCTTTAGAATTCTTAGAACCAGGCCTATATGTGAGTATGTAATTGAAGTGAGTGAGGAATATAGACCAACGGGCCTGTCTCGATGATAATCGTTTAGCCTCCCCAATATAGGATAAGTTTTTATGATCCGTCAAAATGGTAACAGGATGCAAAGTCCCCTCCAATAGATGTCTCCACTCCTTTAAAGCCATGATAACCGCTAGGAGTTCCCTGTCACCAATGTCATATCTGCTCTCAGTACCCGATAATTTTTTGGAAAAATACCCACATGGATGTAATGGTTTATCCACACCCAACCTTTGGGACAGGATGGCACCTATACCCGTCTCAGAAGCGTCAACTTCGAGTAGGAAAGGCAGAGTAGTATCAGGGTGAACTAAAATTGGTGCGGAAGCAAACAGCTCCTTGAGAGTCTTAAAAGCCAGAAGTGCTTCAGTAGACCAATTCTTAGTGTCAGCCCCTTGTCTGGTCATATTGGTGATAGGAGCAATAATAGAGGAGTAACCCTTAATGAAACGTCTGTAATAATTAGAGAAACCAATAAATCTCTGAATGGCCTTGAGACCCTTAGGTAAAGGCCAATCTAAAATGGATTGGAGTTTCTCCGGATCCATTTCAAACCCCTCTCCAGAAATCACGTAACCAAGAAAGGTAGTCTGGGATTGGTCAAAGCTACATTTCTCTAATTTGCAGTACAAGCCATGTTGAAGAAGTTTGTGCAAAACCCTTCTGACCTGTCCGTGGTGAGTCTCAATATCCCTGGAATGTATAAGTATATCATCGACGTATACAATAACACAGTCATGTTGAAACTCCCTAAGAACTTCATTAATTAGATCCTGAAATACCGCCGGGGCATTACAGAGACCAAAAGGCATTACTATATACTCATAGTGCCCATAACGAGTATTGAACGCAGTCTTCCACTCGTGTCCCTGCTGAATTCTCACCAAGTTATAAGCACCTCTGAGGTCTAACTTAGTGAAAATCTTGGAACCCTTTAATCGATCAAAAAGCTCGGTGATCAAGGGGATCGGATAGGCATTTCTAATGGTTATCTTGTTCAAACCTCGGTAGTCAATGCAAGGTCTTAAAGAACCATCCTTCTTTTTAACAAAAAAAAATCCAGCCCCAGCAGGGGAGGAGGATCTCCTAATGAACCCTTTGTCTAGGTTTTCACGAATATACTCCTCTAAGACTAAGTTCTCATTCGTAGACAAAGGGTATACATGGCCCCTGGGAGGCATAGTACCAGGAAGTAAATTAATTTTGCAATCAAAAGGCCTGTGTGGTGGTAAGGTATCAGCCTTTCTTTTGTCAAATACCACCTTTAAATCTAGATACAAGGACGGTATCTGTACTTTAGTAGAGTCGGTAGAGTTATTAAGTGTGTTAACAATACAAAGGGGTGACACTCTCTTTAAACATCTCTCTTGACAACCCTGACCCCACGAGACTATTTCCCCTGATTTCCAATCTATAATGGGGTTATGTCTCTTCAGCCAGGAGTATCCCAGGACTATGGGAACAGAAGGAGATGAAATGAGTAGTAGAGATATCTCCTCCTTGTGTAGAATACCAGTAGTTAAGTTAAGAGGTGTGGTTTCCCGGAAAATCACAGGCTCAACTAAAGGTCTACCATCTATGGCCTCAACAGCCAAAGGTGTCCTCCTTAACTGGGATGGGATAGCGTGTTTGGTGAGAAAAACTTGGTCGATAAAGCTCTCAGCAGCTCCGGAGTCTATCAATGCCATCGTCTCTAACGTTCCCTTCTCCCAAGTTAAAGAGACGGGTAATAGAAGCCTGTGTTCTTTGTAGTTATGAGTAGAGGACAAAATAGAAACACCCAAGGCCTGTCCTCTAGAGAAACTTAGGTGCGAGCGTTTCCCGGGCGATTGGGACAATTCAAACGTAAGTGACCTCTGACTCCACAATACATACACAGTCCCTCCCTTCTCCTGTACTGTCTCTCCTCTTCTGAGAGGCGAGTAAGGCCTATCTGCATAGGTTCTGGAAACTGTGGAGTTTTGGTTTCAGGGCTTTGAAATGATGGAGCTAGTCTAAAGGAAGGTCTACCGGTTCTATCTCGAGTGTTCTGCCTCTCTCTTAGACGTTCGTCAATGCGAGATATAAAGGAAATTAAGTCCTCCAAATTCTCGGGAAGCTCTCTTGTCGCTACCTCGTCAAGTATTACATCGGATAATCCGTTTAAAAATACGTCTATATAAGCCTGTTCATTCCACTTAACCTCTGCCGCCAAAGACCTGAACTCTAGTGCGTAATCCACAAGTGTTCGGTTCTCTTGTCTAAGGCGCAACAGTGATCTAGCTGCATTGACCTTTCTGCCAGGGGGGTCAAAAGTTCTTTTAAAAGCAGCTACAAAGGCATTATAGTTATAGACTAATGGATTATCATTCTCCCACAACGAATTAGCCCATCTCAGAGCCTTCTCAATGAGTAAGGTGATAATAAATCCCACCTTTGCCCTATCAGTAGGGTAGGAATGGGGTTGTAGCTCGAAATGGATACTGATCTGGTTCAAAAAGCCACGACACCTTTGAGGAGAACCAGCATAACGTACAGGTGGGGTAACTCGGGAAGAAGCACCTACAGTGGCTACCTCTAGCCCTGAACTCACAGGAGGAATAGAAGTATTACGCATCTCCTCAGGTGGATTATTAGGACGTGATAGTAACGCCTGTAGTGCTAGTGCCATCTGATCCATTCTATGCTCCATGGCGTCAAACCTAGGATAATGAGAACCAAGCTGACAGTTTGTACCTGCAGGATCCATTGGCCCTGTCGTAATGTCAGGATCGGGACAGGGATCCAACACGCAGAGTACAAAGAGTAGCAGATACGTATACCGGACCTTAGAATGGCCGGACTTAACGTAATACTACGTATAGAATGGTCAGAGACAAGCCGAGGTCGAGGGAACGAGAAGACAGGTAAGCGAGAGACAAGCCGGGTCAAGGATAACAGAGAAGACAGGTAAGTAATAACAAAGCCGGGTCAGAACCAAAAGACAAGAGAATACAAGAGCACTGTGTGACTAGGCTGGCTAGAACCACGACAGGGCAATGAGCAAATGCTGAGAGCTCCCTTAAATACCCTGGTTCTAGAGACTAATCACGCCTCCGCCGAGACCTGATTCGTGTCCGGGATTTGACTGACAGGTCGGGCTAGAATAGCGTCATGACGTCGACTATTGAGCGTCACGTTACAAAAAGGCATAGTTCTCTCGCGGCCGGCGTTTACATGCGCGAGGGGACCGCGAGGAACGGGAGAATCATGCCGTCTGGATGGAAAAACGTCTAAGTCTCTACCCGTCTCAGGGGTAGAGACTACAGGTACCCTGACAGGACCTGACACTGTGGCGTTCAGATGTTGATTCAATGTATTGAACATTTCACTGTGGCATATAGCTGGGGCTACACTTTCTTGAAAACCTGTGCACCATGCTAACCACCACTTTTCTTTATATATGAAGATTATTATATGATGAATAGGCTAATTCCTTGAAAATAGTTTTCAGTGCAGACTTATTTTTAAGGCTTCAGTTATTAAGCAAAAACCTTTCTTCGGAAGGAAGGAGGGAGATAAAAAGCGATAAATGGAAAAAAAGAGAGGGAGGGAAGGAAAGAAAGAAAAATTAAAAAGGAGAAGTAATGGGAAGGAAAAGTGGAGAAAAAAGGGAGAAAAATAAAGAAAAAATATATAAACTGTATAGTATCTGGTATACAATTAAGAAGTAATATGAAGCAGGAATAGAGATAGTCAAGTAACAATCTCACTGTGATTTGTAAAGAATCTGCTATTATATTAATAAAGGCAAATTCTCCAAATTTCAGCTAAATATCATGGCTCTATGTAGGCAGACAGCTGCCAACGATATATATGCCAAATAGTATTACAGTCTGCTGTTGCACCCTGTATCTACACCCTGATATGCACATTTAGATGTGTATAAAAGGTTTGTTAGATAATACTGCTCTCCTCATTGTTAATTGATCCACCATTTTCATACAAAATTGAATCATTTCCTTACATGTACTTCTCAGTTGGGAAAGTAAACGTATTGATCAATCTAATAAAAATCATGTAGGGCTATAAAATGTATTTTCTTAAACTACTTCCACTAAGAGGTTTCTGTTTTTGTTCTACTCTCCACATTCACCTTATTAGTCCAAACTATTATATTGAGCTATGATATCTAAACCTAAGCTCTTTTACATTAAATATATTATATATATATATTTTTTATAATTAGCCCCAACAAACCCTATCACTATGGTATGTGACAACAAGATGGGGATGGGTTATGTAAGTAAATTAGAGGGCAACCAGAGGGCATTAATGATCATATGAATCAGCCATTAGATTTAAATGAATTGAGCACAGAGCAATTACTATAATGATCATGCATATATGTACCGTATATACTCGAGTATAAGACGAGTTTTTCAGCACATTTCAGCACGTCTTATACTCGAGTCAATTGTCTGTATTATGGCAATTTATATTGCCATAATACAGACAAGGACCGGGGGCTGGCAGGAAGCTGTAACTTACCTTTCCTGCAGCTCCTGTCAGCTCCCTTCTCTCTCCTCCAGTCCGTGTAGCTCCCAGGTCAGCTCCCTCTGCAAGTCTTGCGAGAGCCGCGGGGTCAGAGTGTTGCCACGGGTTACCATGGCAACGCTCCGCGCGACCGCGAGACTTGCAGAGGGAGCTGACCTGGGAGCTGCACGGACCGGAGGAGAGAGAAGGGAGCTGACAGGAGCTGCTGTGAAGGTAAGTAAGAGCTCTCTGCCAGCCCCCCTCCTACAGCCCATCCACTGGACCACCAGGGAGTGAGAGCCCCCCATCCCTGGCCAGCTAACAAGCAGGGAGGGGGGACGAAAAAAAAAATGAAAAAATTATAATAAAATAAAAAAATAATAATATAAGAAAAAAAAATAATATTAAAAGAATAATAATTAAATAATAAGAAAAAAATGCCCAGCCCCACCAATGCTCTGCATCACACACACACACACACACACACACTGCACTCATACACACTGCACTCATACACACACACTGCACTCATACACACACTGCATACACACACACTGCACTCATACACACACACTGCATTCATACACACACTGCATACACACACACTGCATTCATACACACACTGCATTCATACACACACTGCATTCATACACCCACACTGCACTCATAATATACACACTGCACTCATACACACACTGCATTCATACACACACTGCATTCATACACACACTGCATACACACACACACACTGCATTCATACACACACTGCACTCATACACACACACTGCACACATAATATACACACTGCATTTATACACACACACTGCACTCATACACACACTGCATTCATACACACACTGCATGCATACACACACTGCATTCATACACTGCATTCATACACACACTGCACTCATACACACACACACTGCACTCATAATGTACACACTGCATTTATACACACACACTGCACTCATACACACACTGCATTCATACACACACACTGCATTCATTAAATACACACACTGTAAATAAATATTCAATTAATATAATTTTTTAGGATCTAATTTTATTTAGAAATTTACCAGTAGCTGCTGCATTTCCCACCCTAGTCTTATACTCGAGTCAATACGTTTTCCCAGTTTTTTGGGGTAAATTTAGGGGCCTCGGCTTATATTTGGGTCGGCTTATACTCGAGTATATACGGTATGTAAGAAAGAAAAAGTATTCAATGAGATAAGAAATATTCTCAATAAACCATTGAGAAAAAAATAATAACGACGACATCAATATGTAGTAGTGACTTTCATTATAAACACATTTTCCTTTATTAAATAATACAGTAATGTTAAACATATGAATTTTATTGTATTCATTTAATATTAAACCTAAAGTGTTCTGTTGCTCATATTGATTTATATAATTTCTGGAAAACCACATAGTTTCCATCAGGGTGAGCACAAGTGGAAATAAACAGATTGTGCATAAAATTAACTGAACCCGATTTCCCTGTTTTAAGTTTCCAAAAAACCATATACTACGCAATTCATGGTGTTTGTTTTCTATTGTCAAACAGTAGGAAACGTGGACGGGGAGATTGACTACATGATGTGAAAAACGGTCTTTCTATTGTGTTTGGTCTTCTTCTGTGTCAAAACCAAACCAACGTTTTTTTTCGCTCACATTTTGAATAGGAAACTAATTGCAAAAAAATTATTTATTGTAAATGAAATAAAAGGTCATTGTAGGAGGCCATTGTTTGCTGTAAAAACAAATTATTTATGTAAACTCCATTTAGAAAGAGTTATAGAATGATTTCTGTTTCTCAAAAATAACTAGGGTCTTGGTTGAATCTGTATACTCAGATCACAAGCACAGATATACGCAGGTCAATATTAATGTGATTAACCCCTTAAGGACCAAACTTCTGGAATAAAAGGGAATCATGACATGTCACACATGTCATGTGTCCTTAAGGGGTTAAACATCTCCCAGAGGTAGTTATGCTGTGAAAATTAGTTTTTTTTTTCGGTGAGCTTATTTCCCCTTTAATAATTCAGTTACAGCTCTCAGCTGGAGCTAACATGATATTTAATAAAAAAAAAAAAAAATATGTGTATCATTTTATCAAAGTGTAAAATGAAGAAGCCACTTCAGGTTCTCTTCAATACCGTAGAGACCCTTTTTATTCTGAAGGCAATAAGGGCGATTTTGATACTTCTGCTGGATGATAAAATGTTCTTGTACACCGTATTCAATAGCAGACTGTCATGTAAGTGTCACTTTTCATCTTTCATTGTTCATTACTCTAGATCCTATGTGCTCGTTCACTGAAGGTCAAATGTCTTTGTTTAAAGTTCATATTTAAAAACAGCAAAGTTTCATTTATTTTGGTGCTTTCAATCTTTGTAACTTTGCTATCCTTAGTAACTTCAATTTATTGCACATTACCGACTTGTAAGTTGTTGTTCTATAGTCAGCTTTGCCGGTTTAGAAGCCAAATTGCAAGATTTAGACAACTGCAGGGAATATTTTCCCATCTATTCATGCCAATATTTCATAGTATTGAAAAAGCTTGCAAAATAAACACGTCTATCTGTCATTGAAGGTTTGTGAAAAGAAAATATCACCTTCTTCTTTCATAAAATATGTTTTAGCCTCTGGGGTTATAATAACTTGAATAGTATGTTAAACAATAACCTCTTCAAAAGAATGTATATCATTCAAAAATATTTTTTGTTTGTGCCTGTTATTAAAAAAAATTACAGTAGTAAAACAAACTTTTTTAACATATTACAAAAAATCAGTTTGTCAACGACAAACCTATACCAGTATCAGGCATGTTAAAAAGACTGTATCTTGATTTTATAATACTATTTGTTTTACTTTAGATCTGCTTCCTTTTAGACAAACAACACCGATATATTGGCCACCATAATGGGTAACTTGTCTTTTGAAGCTGTAGAGGGGCCATTTTTTGTTGTTTGTCTAAAAGGAAGCAGATCTAAAGTAAAACAAATAGTATTATACAATCAAGATACAGTCTTTTTAACATGCCTGATACTGGTATAGGTTTGTTGTTGACAAACTGATTTTTTGTAATATGTTATAAATGTTTGTTTTACTACTGTAATTTTTTTTAATAACAGGCACAAACAAAAATATTTTTGAATTATATACATTCTTTTGAAGAGGTTATTGTTTAACATACTATTCAAGTTATTATAACCCCAGAGGCTAAAACATATTTTAGAAAAGAAGAAGGTGATATTTTCTTATTATATATTCTCAAAGGGAACTGTCACTTTTCTGGAATTTCCACCATTGCATAAAGTATTGAAGATCCCCTATGACTTGTGTTAATCTTTTTTTCGTGTGATGTTCAATGTTCTTCTAAATTTATATTAAATATTTTTGCAAATTACATCATAATCTAGTTCAGACAAGGCACAGCCAGAACAAACATTGTAAAATAAGGAAGAAAAATAGAAACATTGTTTCCCTTTTCCTCTTCTCTGTATGTGTTCTCTAAGCTGACTGCCAGGTGCAAATGATTGACAATGAGCTAAGATAGAGAAACCCGACTGCAGGACTTCTCACATCGTTGGGGAACACACAGCGTGGGGTTGCCATAGCAACCTGATGTAAGGCGAATCAAGAAATCCAAAGTATCAAGTTTACACACTCTCTGTTTGGATCAGGAACATGACTGGGTAATGAGAAGCACAATAGAGACCAGACAAACTAGTATATGTTTTTAGATGAAAAATAGAAAGAGAGGGTTGACCGCTCAACCTGATCAACATAAATCACCAAGCGAAAGGCCAATTCTTATACAGTTCTTACCCTGGATCATCAATGGTATTATCCCTTACTAGCGTTCAACAGAGGGAAGAGAAAAACTGAAAAAAAGAGCTACGAGAATAACCTGCTTCTTTTATACACATAAGAGCAGATTAGACCAATTTAAAATATGTTTAATAATGAGGAATTGGATGATCATGGAGCTGTTCACTTAACCCGATCAACGCAAACTGGGATGGCCAAGAGAAAAGGAGGGAGGAAAGCTCCCATAATAGCTCCTCCCATTGATCACCAATGGTAAATCCCCTGCTGGGGAAGACCACGGGGTGGAGCGAAAAACTTAGTTATGGTTTACTATAACAACCTGTATCTACCAAAGAGAGATTTATGAAAAAGATGTATATCAAGTCATATAGACCCACCAACGAACTATAGACCATGAACATATGTGTAATTGTTATCTAACTGCCCAACCAATCACAATGAGAAGTCTAGCTACATGTGATCAACATACAGCCTTTAAATAAAGAGATCTTTAACTTTGTATCATTAAAAAGTCCATTGCAGGCGAAATGCATATGAAACAAAGTTGCTACTCAGAAGGACACCTTTACTACCCTGCATTACAGGCAAGGAAGGAATATAAGAATATTTCAGTTGAACTAATCAGGAAACTGTCAAGACTCTGCTCAAAGGACAGCACAACGGATATGGACAGAAGACAGTGGACATAAAAACAGGAAAGTGAATGTCCTTTCATAGTTAATTTTTCATTTTTTATTTATTTTACATTTTTGCATTTCTCCATTTTTTTAAAGAATTTTAAAAAAAATTTAGTATTGATTTTTTCATTCATTGTTTTAACTTTCTTAATTGTTAATGTTTACATAACTTTATATTGGTCCGTATTCTAGATTTACAAGTGACTCCATATACAGGATTTATTAACTTTTTAAAGGACTGGTGCAGAATGCGTTATAAATAAAAACATTTTCTAATCTTGTGAAATTCAATTAATTATTTTGAACCAGTCCTTATGACACATGATTAGAAGAGAATTCATAAGAAAATGATCAATGGCCAACAACACTTCCTTCAACTGACATGATTTTATAACATCAAAATTATTCCACAATGTACAGGGGTGATATGTGATTGGATTTAATTTTAAGTGAGCCACAATATCTGGAAACATATGAAAGAATTTTGAATACATTTTGCTGTACATCATCTTAAAAGAGACGAAGACATAAGAGATTAACTCTATATGAAAGTTCTGTGTTCTAAAACAAACAAACAGATGATATCACAACAATATTGCATGGGCGGATATGCTCAAGTAATAAACTTTACACAACTGGGTGCTAGATAGGGTAGGCAGTTGAACCCATCCCCCACATATTTTGTGCATTCATGTATCAATGTTCCCAATATAATATTCTCAATAGGTTTATGGAAAGAAAAAAATTATAGTAGGTTAGATGTCTTGGGTTACCATTAAATATATTCCTTGACAAGAGCTTTCTGTCAGGAATACAGAGAGATTTAATACGCAGAGTGTAAAAGAATAGCTAACGTATACCGGACCGTAGAGTGGCCAGGCTAACGTTTACAAGGACAGAGAGTTGTCAGGTTAAGGAAGGCAGAAATCAGGAATAGCGAAAATACAATTGCCAAATCAAAGGAGAATAGAAGGTAGAAGAGTCAATCACAGCCAATGTCAGAAACCAGGAATGCACAACAATAATAACGCGCTTTTTGGAAACAAATTTGAACCACAAAAAGGCCATGACATATACCCTAAGAGCCTTTTTATTTTGTGGACCTTTAACTTTTAAGTCACACCCACAAAACGTTGAAATTGTAACATTAGCATTAAAATGGGTGGAGCTACCGCAGCCAGCATGAGAACTGCTGATGAGAGAAGAGGGACATTGGGAAAGGTCCCTCTCCACATGCTGGGCATCCCTAGGCTGCGGCACAGCCTTGGTAACAACAAAAGGTACCCTGACATTTTCATTCTTCATGTGAATAATAAATATCACTGAGTTCAATAATAGAAACAGGGGTGTGGAACTGCACTCAACCCCCCATGGTGATGAGAATCTGGGTGCAACCAGGCCGGTCCCAGTACCAAGAACCAATTACTTGAAAGAACAAAAATAGAAAGAGGTCCAGGCACTCCAGGATTTAAAGAAGGCAATTTATTTAACCCACAGCCAAATAAAATGTTTCTACCTATACGGCCTTTTTCAAGCTTGACAAAGACCGTATAGGTTTAAATGTTGTATTTGGCTGTGGGTTAAATAAATTGCCTTATTTAAATCCTGGAGTAACTGGACCTCTTTCTATTTGAGTTCAATAATAGAACACACGTAACAATTTTAATATACTTTATATAATACTTACTCCATTTGTAGCTGTCCAAGATTTTGTTTTTGTTTGTTTGTTTTCATGTGTTTATAATTGACAGCAGCAGTATTAAAGTGAATGAAAGGAATGCCAGAATTACACAGGGCACCTATTTCAGCTTTTCTTGAAAAACAGTCTTTAGAAGAAGCTAATGAATTTAATAGAGTCACTGCCAAGGCAGCATTATTTGATTTAAAATGTATGGGTTGGTCTATCGTAAATAGCTTTACCAAGCATTAAAGTAATGCAAAACTCTAGGGTGTTCGTTTCTGAAAACAAAACACACAGATCTATGTTTACACTTTACAATTTCTGCTTCATTTCAGAGCTAAACCAATATGGGACCCATATGCTGTTTCTGGTTCTTGATTTAAATGCAATAACATTTTCTCACTTTTGAGATTTTGAGTATATATATATATATATATATATATATATATATACATAAAAAATTAATTGACAGTAAAATCTATGGGGTTATTTATGAAAGGGGTGAATGTGTTGAAATAATATAGTTTAAAAAATGTATTAAAACTTAACTTTGGGAATTCACTAAAAGTAATTTGTTATAATATAGATAACTAGAAGAGCTACAATTTCTGGGGAAATTATGTGAAGTGTTCTTGCCTCCACCAGTAGTCTACAACTGGAGTGGGCGGAGTAACTGTTATTATTTATTTATATAGCACATTTAATTGCAACGTTGTTGCCCAAAGTGCTTCATAGTTACATTAAAACATACATTTATAAAAACATTAGCAGGTGTACAAAAGGCCCTGTCTATGACATCACTTGCTGCTGCAGCCTGGCACAGGTCAGAGTATTTTTGCGGTTGCCATCTTCAAACGGTCATAATTTAAAAACTATAAATCCTATAGTGAAGAGCTTTATATTGTGAGAATCACAAGACCCAGGCCTACATTATGATGCATAGTATGTCTCTGAAGTATTACAAATGAAGGCACAGTCGCAGTTTAGAAATTACACTTCAAGTTTGAGCTGGATAGAGTGAAGTTTCAATAAATGTCAATGGATGGATTGAGTTGCAAACAAATGGTTATTTTGTGAAAACTATCAGGACTATGGCTTAGCCGTAAACATTTTTAGTGGCAGCAGGGATAGCTGAACGTGGTGGTCTTGAAAATAAGGGAGTGGTGGCAGTTTAGAAACCATGTCCTGATTTTTCAGCTTTTGCCAGCTCCCACTCTGGTTTTGAACATTTTGCCATTCATTCGTATGGGACCAATTTCGCCACAAGAACGACGATATTTCGAGAACCATTCGGCGAAACGTTCCACAAAGTAATAGCACACCAATCGGGAACAATCCGCACGTTTCGGTATATTACTGTTTATGTAGTGTAAAAACTGTGGGAGGAGTTAGGGTGGTAAATTTGGCTATAACAATAAGAATAATATATATGTGAGATAACAGTAAGTGGTCTTGCTATGCAAGAACACTTGATTAGTGATGGATTTATACATATATTTGTCTATAGCAATTCTGTGTCTAAAAAATTAAATATCCAAATGCTGTATTAAGTACAGAATTCTGATGTCACAAAAATACTGCATCGTTTCCAAACTGTTCCCAAATTTTGAGTCACTTCTTGAGATTTCTGCTCATTTGCTTTTGCAAACTGACAGAATATGGGCCAATATTTGAATTCCCTATTCACTACCGAGGGCCAATTTCTCACATCTTCGTTAGCCATGTCAGATGTCATGTACAAAAAAAGGAATTATTTGGGCATTCTGCCAGCCTAATTAATAAGGGCCCAGAAGAAACTTAATTCATTTTCATTGCATATATTTTTAGAACATTGTTGACTAGCTACCTACCTGGAGAGTTGACTTATTTGTTTTAAAAAACAAATTGTTTAACACAATTTAAATAATAATTCATAAATTATTCAGCATATTTCAAAGCATTTTTGTAAGCTAGCAAGTCCCATTTCAGAGCTTATAAGGTGCATCTGGTTTCTTTGGATTAATTCCGGTCTGCTCCTCCTCCATTCAAACCTCTTTCAGATCAATTTGGAAATAAAAAAAAAAGAAAAATTGGACTAATGTAAATTTAATGGATATCCTATAAAATAAGGATAAGCAACCCTGTAAAATCATTAAGGGAGATAAAATCCTGAGTGCCAAAGTTTACCAACCCCTGCTCTGAAATATGGGATTTCTGAAAATTGAGAAAAAAAACTTGCATTGTTTTGTAGACGTGCACTGTGGAAAAATTTGGTTTGCGTAAACAATTTTGTTTCCATAAATGAAATTTCTCTTTAGATTTCCGATGCTCACTCATGTGGCATGCAGGCTCATCCAAATATCATTCATGAAGAATGAACGGGAAACCAATTTGGATGAACAAAAAAGGGTGCAAGAACGGGTTAGTGAATGGCAAAATATATAAGCAATATATATATTATGCATATATTATGCAGTACTCTGATAGGTGCATTTGCCCACCATTTGCATTCACTGATCAAGTGAAAAAAAGTAACCAATAGAGAGATAAAGAGAAGGAACAGTAAAAACACAAATATGAAAATATCTATTTATAAATATGCATATTTTACACTGCTCCTCCTTTTTTCCCCTCTGTTCGTCACTTTTCACTTGATCTGTCAATAAACTCAACATTTATTGGATTTCACCTAGAAATCAATCGTCTCTTTTCCCATTAATCATCTCTTTTCGAGGAACCACGAGTTGAATTCCCGAAGTTAACAAATAGTCTCATCCATCTTACTAGTCATTTGTTTAGTTATACCTTCGCTTGAAGCTTCAGAGATATGGAATTTGTCCGAACCATATATTGGCCTAAATTTGGACAAATTGCAATTCAGCCCATACCAAACTACCGTATATACTCGAGTATAAGCCGACCCGAATATAAGCCGAGGCCCCTAATTTTACCGCCAAAAACTGGGAAAACTTATTGACTCGAGTATAAGACTAGGGTGGGAAATGCAGCAGCTACTGGTAAATTTCTAAATACAATTAGATCCTAAAAAAAATATATTAATTGAATATTTATTTACAGTGTGTGTATATAATGAATGCATCGTGTGTGTATGAATGCAGTGTGTGCGTATGAGAATGCAGTGTGTATGGGTGCAGTGTGTATGGGTGCAGTGTGTGTGTATGAGTGCAGTGTGTGTGAGTGCAGTGTGTGTATGAGTGCAGTGTGTGTGTATGAGTGCAGTGTGTGTGTATGAGTGCAGGGTGTGTGTATGAGTGCAGTGTGTGTATGAGTGCAGTGTGTGTATGAGTGCAGTGTGTGTGTATGAGTGCAGTGTGTGTATGAGTGCGCAGTGTGTGTATGAGTGCAGTGTGTGTATGAGTGCAGTGTGTGTATGAGTGCAGTGTGTGTGTATGAGTGCAGTGTGTGTGTATGAGTGCAGAGTGTGTGTATGAGTGCAGAGTGTGTGTATGAGTGCAGAGTGTGTGTTTGAGTGCAGAGTGTGTGTATGAGTGCAGTGTGTGTGTATGAGTGCAGTGTGTGTGTGGGTGCAGTGTGTGTATGGGTGCAGTGTGTGCATGAGTGCAGTGTGTGTATGAGTACAGTGTGTGTATGAGTGCAGTGTGTGTATGAGTGCAGTGTGTGTATGAGTGCAGTGTGTGCAGTGTGTATGCATGAGTGCAGTGTGTGTATGAGTGCAGTGTGTGCAGTGTGTATGTATGCGTGCAGTGTGTGCAGTGTATGTATGAGTGCAGTGTGTGTGTGTGAATGCAGTGTGTGTGTATGAATGCAGTGTGTGTATGAATGCAGTGTGTATATGAATGCAGTGTGTGTGTATGAATGCAGTGTGATATGAATGCAGTGTGTATATGAATGCAGTGTGAGTGCAGTGTGTGTGTGTGAATGCAGTGTGTATATGAGTGCAGTGTGTGTGTGTGTGTGTGTGTGAGTGCACTGTGTGTGTGTGTGTGATGCAGAGTGTGATGCAGAGCCTTGGTGGGGGGTGGGCATTTTAATATATTTTTTATTATTATTATTTTAATTTTTTTTGTTATATTATTTTTTTTATTACTATTTTTATTATTATGGTATTATTATTATTTTAATTTTTTTTGTTATATTATTAATCAATTTATTTTTATTACCATTATACATTTTTTTGTCCCCCCTCCCTGCTTGCTAGCTGGCCAGGGAGGGGGGGCTCCTTCCCTGGTGGTCCAGTGGGATTGGTAGTTCATTGGGGGGGGCTGTGGGAGCTGTCAGAGATGTTACTTACCTCTCCTGCAGCTCCTGTCAGCTCCCTTCTCCTCCGCGCCGTCCGGTCAGCTCTTCTGTCAGCTCACACTGTAAGTCTCGCGAGAGCCACGGCTCTCGCGAGACTTACACTGGGAGCTGACCGAGGTGCTGAACGGACGGCGCGGAGGAGGAGAGAGCTGACAGGAGCTGCAGGAGAGGTAAGTAACATCTCTGACAGCTCCCACAGCCCCTGTCTGTATTATGGCAATGCAAATTGCCATAATACAGACTATTGACTCGAGTATAAGCCGAGTTGGGGTTTTTCAGCACAAAAAATGTGCTGAAAAACTCAGCTTATACTCGAGTATATACGGTATTCTGTTAAGAAATTGTCATTTGAGATGAAGGAAGAAGCAGGTTAAGATTTCTTATACATTCTACAGGCAGTCCACCCAAGTTCAGAATGTGTGAGTGAAATAGATAACAGCTGCAGTTCAAAATCTCTGATAATACAGAGGAGAGCTAAGGAGAGCAAAACTATTTTAGTGGCTCGCCTTTTAAATGTCACCTGTAAAAATATTGACATATTCATCTAGATTATTGCTCCAAAGTGACCGGTCCCTTGAGAAACAGTGGAAACATAACCACACAATGAATGTGTTCAAGAAATAAATGAGTCCCTCCTCCAACTAATTCAGCTCATTCTGAAGTCTCAATGGGTCATAAGCCCCCCTTTTTGGATAACCTATAGAGCATACGTAAAGATGAAAGGTCCAATTCTCCTAACATAAGTGTTTTGGAGGCAGAAATAATCCTCAGGTCAGAGCAAATATATAGAATACCAATAAAAAAGAAAGAATGAAAAAGAAAGGACTATTCCAAAAGAACTCCAAGCTAAATCTCGAGGAAGCTTTGAATCCTCTGAGGATTCAGACAATGTTGTCATATTAATAAATCTTGTACGTAATGAAACAAATGATGCAATCTAAATCAGCAAGAAAGTAAAGGAAAAATTATGTAAAATAATGTGATATGCCAGAGTATTTACTGCAGTTTCAAATCAAGATTACTATCTCCGCTCCCTCCGAAGAAGATCAGTAAAAGGATTTACAGTGCTTAGAAGCTCAATGAAGGGATCAGGCACATCATGTTTATTTTATGTCTCATTGTTAACATAACCAGGGCCGGTGCAAGGATTTTTGCCGCCCTAGGCAAAAGTAAAGTTTGCCGCCCCCCCCCCCCATATGACATCACAATGCCCCATGTTAACTAACGCAAGTGCTGCAGTGCCGCCGTGTTTACATTAAAAGGCCTGCAGGGACAGGCTATAGACACCAGAACCACTACATTAAGCTGCAGTGGTTCTGGGGACTAAAGTGTCCCTTTAATGTGAGGTAAATTAGAGATTAGTGCCACGAATAATATACTACATTGCCTACTTACAATCAGATGAGGATGGTGATGGGCTCTAGCTGCAGTCTGGCTCCACTCGTCTGGTGTAGAACAGGCTCTCTGGAGGCTGTTTGTGTTCTGGGAGAACGGAAAGCAGCTCCATTTTTTTAAAGGCCCTTTACACAGCTCATGGTCTGGGCCCCAGGGTCCACCAAATAGTTTGTTCACAGGAGTAGGGGATGTCCTGATATGTGTGTAAGGAATGCATTGTGTGAATCTGTGTTTGTATGTGTAAGGGCTGCAATGTGTGTTTCTGTGTATGTACGGGATGCAGTGTGTGCGCCTGTAAGGGGTGCATTGAGTGTGTGTAAGGAATGCATTGTGTGTTTCTGTGTGTGTAAGGGATGCACTGTATGTAAGGGTTGAATTGCTTGTGTGTGTGTCTGTGTGTGTAATGCATTGTGTGTTTTTCTGTGGGCAAGGGGTGCATTGTGTGTGTGTGATGGATGTCAATCTCTCCCCCCCTCCCTTGTCACTCTCTTCTCCCCCTCTCCCTCCCTCGTCACTCTCTTCTCTCCCCCCCCCCGTCACTCTCTTCTCTCCCTCCCCTTGTCCCTCTCTTCTCTCCCCCTTGTCCCTCTCTTCTCTCCCCCCTTGTCCCTCTCTTCTCCCCCCCCTTGTCCCTCTCTTCTCCCCCCCTTGTCCCTCTCTTCTCCCCCCTCTTGTCCCTCTCTTCTCCCCCCTCCCTTGTCACTCTCTTCTCCCCCCTCCCTTGTCACTCTCTTCTCCCCTCCCCACTCTCATTCCCCTCCTAACCCCGTCAATTCCACTCCCTGTCAATTACTTCCCCCCACCTTGTCAATTTATTTCCCCCCCTTTCAATTTATTCCCCCCACCCTGCCTGTCCATTTATTCCCCCTCCCTCCCTGTCCATTTATCCCCCCTCCCTGTCCACTTATCCCCCCTCCCTGTCCATTTATCCCCCCCCGTCCACTTATCCCCCCCTCCCTGTCCATTTATCCCCCCCCTCCCTGTCCATTTATTCCCCCCTCCCTGTCCATTTATTCTCCCTGTCCATTTATTTCTCCCCCCTCCCTCTCCATTTATTTCTCCCCCCTCCCTCTCCATTTATTTCTCCTCCCCCCTCTCTCTCCATTTATTTCTCCTCCCCCCTTCCTCTCCATTTATTCCCCCCCTCCCTCTCCATTTATTTCTCCTGCCCCCCCCTCCCTCTTCATTTATTCCCCCCTCTCCATTTACTTCCCCTTCCCTCCCTCTCCATTTATTTCCCCCCCCCCTCCCTCTCCATTTATTTCTCCCCCTCCCTCTCCATTTATTTCTCCCCCCCCTCCCTTTATTCCCCCCACCCTCCCCTACCTATGTTGTAGCGTGGCCGAGCTCTGTACTGTCCGCGGGTACAGGGAGCTTTTGTTTCCTGTACCCGGCCGGACTAAAAGGAAGTGAACACTCAGTGTTCACTTCCTGTTAGTCCGTCCGGGTACAGGAGACAAATGCTCCCTGTACCGGCGGATCATACAGGGCTCGGCCACGCTTCAGTGAGGGAGTGACAGGAGGGAGCGCTGAGCGCTTCCCTCCTGTTAGTCCCTCTCCTCATGCTGCGCCCGGGCGGTGCGCCCTCATGGACGCACCAGCCCGGGCGAAGCTGCAGCCGCCTGAGGCGCTCTACAGAGCGCTCGGGCGGCTGCAGCATTAGGGGGGCCGGCGCTCCTGGCGGCGCCCCTTCTCAAGGGGCGCCCTAGGCGGCTGCCTAGTCCGCCTTAATGGTAGCGCCGGCCCTGAACATAACATCATCCTTTTAAGAGACAGGTAGCAATTTTTGAGTACTGATTAGTGGAGGCTACCCCGTAAAGACAGGTGCAGAAATGTCCCAGGCAGTTTTTGTTTCAGTAAATAAGTTGTAAGAAAAATTATGTGTATAAAAAAATAAGCATGTCTTTTAGGGTTATTTTTACAGTGTATTAAGCCATCTTCTTGATGGTTAAAGATGCAACAGAGAGGCCGAGCAATTAACGATTTTTTTGGTTATATGTCCCTTAGTTATGCTTAGTCTTCTCTAGTGTGATTGTTGATGTCACTGGTTTTACATTGGTCCCTTAGATCTTGTGTGCCCAAAAATATAGGCCCGCACATTGTCCTTTCTTCTTGGGCTGTCATTGGGCAATAGTATAAGGGGGTGGAGCCAGACTTTTTAAAGTGGTTGTTTCCCAGATACATATATCTTTAGGCACAATGAGGGAGACAAAGTTGGATCCAGAACTCAGGGACACCGACGGATTTTGTGACAAATTCAAAAATCCAAAGAGATTCAGATACACAAACTTGCAAATAAGCATACAATGACAAATTAAAAAAACAAAAAACAGAAAGCTCAACTTAGGTGATAAAGCCCAATATCTACTATAAATAATCCTGTCTTTGCACTATCGTAAAAACCTGAATCTACATTAATATATTAAGCAGATAATTTAAAATGTTTCCCCTATAGAACTATACATGTTAATTCACGCAAAGTCAGCGCTAAACACATAAATAAAAATACATAAAACATTAAGGACTATTGGTGTTGTCATCTGCACTAGAGGGAAATAAAATCAAATGTAACCTTGTGCACAAACAGGATAAGTAGAAACAAAACATCCTATATTGTACGAATGTGCCCAGCATGTACATCACAGTCGGTAAGATATAATCTTCATAATCAGAGGATAGGGTTCTCTGATGTCAAACATAAGTGTTGCTTGCAGACAGTGATCCCATAGAGTAGCATTGCAAATGTATTTGAGAAAGAACACTAAAAACAAAATAGAGACCGTAACACTGCAAAATGTTAGCTTTTTACAGACTCACAATATCACTCTATTGCAAAGACATTGGGCAGGTTTTACCATCCAGAGATCACCGATGAGTCTGCAAGCTGTAGAAGCAAGCACTCTCAGGTAGATCCTCTCGTCCACTTATCTCCAACCAAGACAGTCACAGCAACTTTAATCTATGCAGTTCACCCAAATTATGGGCTTTGTTAATGGGCTTTGTGTGAATTTTTAAACAGTGAATGATATCTACACACATTCAAGTATGTACTTAAGTATGTACTGCCTCTATGCTCTTTCCAACTGGATGGCTGCTCAGTTTCTTAAACTTAACCTGTCTAAAAAAGAGCTTCTCATCTTTTCTTCCTCAATTGTTGCTACACCTGTGTATGTCTCTCTCCAAGTCAATTGCATTACCACTAACTCTACCACACAGGCTAACTTCCTAAGTATTCTCTTTGTCTCCGAAATTCTCTTTGCCCCTGAAGTACAGTCATTTGAAAACTTCTGCTGCTTTCATCTCAAAAACATAGCTTCCATCTGCCCCTATTAAACGTCGAATGCGGCCAAGGTGCTGGTCGCTATCATCTCTCACCTCGACTACTGCTATCCTCTTCTCAGTGGTCTTACACATTCCTAGCTGGCACCGTTACAATCTATAATGAATGCAACTGCGAGGATCATCTTCCTGTCGTCCCGCACATGCCATGCCTCACCCTCTTTCAGTCTTTACACTTGCTTGCCATAAAATATAAGGCTCAATTTAAAATTCTGGTGCAAGCTTACAAATCTCTACATAATGATGCCCTTACCTACTTATCCTCACTGATAGACAAGTGTGTCCCATCCAGCGCCCTACGCTCTTCTGAAGATCTGTGTCTATTGCCTGTTGGTACTCGCACCTCTGACACCTGTCTTCAAGACTTCTATAATGCTACGCCGTTCCTATGCAACTCCCTTCCCTGCTTCCATTAGACTCTATCCCCAGTCTCAGTTCCTTCAAAAGATGATTAAAAACTCACTTTTTTAGAAAGGTATATCAATTAAATTGTTAATAGCTTTCCCTCCCCGTACCTTGGAAACCCACCCTACTTCCTCTTTTGTAATTGTATCATCCAAAAAAAAAATAACCCTCCAGTGTAAACTATTCTAGAAACCTACTTTTTCCTGTACATGAAATACATCCTTCCATTACTTCTTGTGCCACTTTACCCCAATACCTCTACAATGTGAGCTTGTTTGAGAAGGGACCTCAGCACCCTCTGTTCCTGTATGTCCAGCTTGTCTTGTTGCAAATACATGTATGTTAGTCCATCTACTGTACAGCACAATGTACAATGTAATTTGTTAGCTAGAAATAATAATAATAGTCGGAAAGGCAAAACCTGTGATTTGTACAGGTGCAATACAAAGTTAATAATAAGGCAACCTAGGCAAGTAATTAATCTCTGCTCAATGCAAATTAACATTGCTGGAATCTCCATCCTATACCGTGGCATCGTGAGAAGGGGAAAGTGGAAACCAAAGGTTCAAGTCTTCTTAGAACCAGCCCAACTATGATAGCTTATGGCTACCCATTTGCACAGTGGGCTTGATTTCTGACATATATATGCTCCATTATTACCACTGGTAGCCCATTAAATGTAAAAAATGAAAGTGATAATTGTCAGGAACTCAAAGTGAATTTTCAAGAAAAAAGTAGCCAAATTAAAAGAATACATTTGTTAACTTAGCCCAACAATTTTTACTCTAGTGAATATTCTTCATGGAACTGTTGACATTCTTACCATTTTATTTCCATACTAACAGAGTTTCATGGACTCACTCACAATGCTTCCAACATTTGAACTCTATGCCCCATTTCGAGAGGATCCATCAATGGAGACTTTCAATAAAAAGCTGTTTTACTCAGCAATCCTCTTAAGCATTCAGTCAGTTCAAATCTATCTGTCTGGAATTTACAACTTGTTTTGCCCAGTAATGATGTTTATTCTATCGTTTATCGTCTTTCCAATATCAATATACTATACGTACACTTGAGTCCCATAGAAAAAAAAATGCAACAAACTAGCTATTGTTATTATCTTCATCATTATTTTTTATTATCGTGAATGTCATAAATGTACAATTTCCAACAACTTTTGCTGTAAAGATTTTTAAATTAGCATGTGTTCTGTTCTCACAATGTACTTACATTTTTAAAAGCACAAGCTTTTTGTTCCTGCTATAAAAATCAGTCTTACGTTCAAGAGGTATTTTCAGTTTCTGAAATGTTCCCTGGAAGTCAAAACATCTTATTATCACAAATGATATATGTCAGAAACAAAAAATTCAACACATGTTGAGCTACTAATGTCGTAATATTAATGACTTTTTTTATTTTCGCTTTTTTCATTATCGGGATGATTAGAAGTTCTGCAATGTGTTATGAGTGCAATGCTCAAAGATTAGATACATTTCTATTAACATCTATAAAGGGTACTTCTAAACTAATCAATATTGTATTATGTATTTTAGATTGTCTGGCTGCCTGTGAGATTAATAATTGACATTTCACCATAATCCATCACCTGACGGGGAGCTGAAGATTTAAAAAATGTAGTATCACAATTCCTTTTTTTTATTGGTGCCCTCTCTACAAACAGCTTGTGACTGTGCCAAGAGTTCTTTTTTTTTGTTTTAAACTCCATCTGTTTTCATAAAATTCCTTTTTTTTCTGTTGTAAACTTGCTTTAAAGGAACATTATAGTGCCAGGAATACAAATGTGTATTTCTAACACTACAATCCTAAAACACAATTGATTTCCGGCCCCCCTTGACCCCACCGATGAAACGGGTAGTTCCCGCACAGGTCCAGTAATACAAAACTGCCTGACTGGTGCCACGCTCCGTCTTCTTGGCTGAGATCATCAAATATGATGATCTTAGCCAACCCCATGCTTTCCCATGGGCTAATGCCTCTCCTCAATATATCTCTATGGGGAATATTCAGAGTTTCCATGCAGAGAGTAGAAATGCTGAATGTCAGTGTTGAGTGACAGCCACTTGAGATGATACTAGGCAGATGTGAGCATCAGAACTGGACCATGAAGCAACAGAAGAAGGTTGTCTGGTCTGAAGAATCACATTTTCATTTACATGAGGTGGATGACCCAGTGCGTGTTTGTTTCTTACTTGGGGAAAAGATGGCAGCAGGATGCACTATGGGAACATGACAGGCTGGCAGATGCACTGTTATGCTCTGTGCAATGTTCTGCTGGGAAACCATAGGTTCTGGCATTCATAACATGTATCACCTACCTTGAAATTGAAGAGCATGTACACCCCTTCCTGGCAATAGTGTTCCCAGATGGCAGTGGACTTTTTCTACAAGATTATGCACCCTATCACAATACAAAAAACTGTTCAGGAATGGTTTAAGGAACATGACAAAGAGTTCAAGATGTTGCCTTGGCCTCCAAATTCCCCAGATCTAAATCAGATTGAGTATCTGTGGGATGTGCTTTAACAACATATCTGATAAATGGAGACCCCCACCTCGCAACTTGCAGGACTTAAAGGATCTGCCACAAATTGTTGGTGCCACATACCACAGGACATGTTCAGAGGTCTTGGGGAGTCAATGCTGAGACATACACAATATTTGGCAGATGGTTTCATGTCGTGGCTGAACAGTTTAGATATATATAAAGAAAATTAATTTTCTCACCCCTCTGGTATGTTTATTCCTCATTCTTGGGTCCTCTACCAGATGCCTAGGAGTTTGAGGGTTCTGCACAGTATCTTAGCTGTTCCTATATATATATATATATATATTTCTGAAGTCAAAGTAATCTCTTAATGTGATCCTCAAGTACTGATATATACATTAATTTTTCAGCCCCTGAAAATAACTGACAGCTATAAATCATGTGTTTATAAATATAAATCAATATTAATTTTGACCGCAGAAATAGATATTGAACCATATCTCGCTGTATGACCTTCCATGCTCACATATTGTTTCATATTGAATTATTTGTTAAACTATTGGGCTGTGCTCATTCATCAAATGATCATAGTGTGCACTGATATTAATTAATTTATAGGCAAAAATATTGGGGGAGCAGCGTATTATTTTCTTAACGTTTCAGTGATCGACTCCATAATCAATCAGGCAGTTTTGTATTATCTAAAATTGTACTGTTGGTCGAACTAGCAGACTTAAATTATGACATCAACAAGCATGAAATGATGTGTTAGTATCCAGATATGTTGCTTTTATACTTGCGGATCTCTACTCAACATCTTCTCTGAGGCTATGCTACTTTTGATTTCACTCTGTAATACTTCTAAAGCAAAACTCAATATAAAATGGGTATAAAAACAATAAACAACAATATCCACAGACTTCTTTGTAGGCCGAAGATAGCCCTCCTTAGCCGTAGAGTGCCATAGCTAATGAAATTGTCATAGAGTGAAGTATGTGTATAGAGAGTGAAAGACAGAGAGAGACATACAGATGGAGAGAGAGTATACATAATAGTAAACTGTGTATTGTGGAAAAAATATTAAAAGTAATGATCTCTTGAAACATTATAATAAACCATAATAATTTACAACAAACCACAAGACCAAAGATCAAGGAAAGGGACCGCCATGCCTAAGCTGAGTTTATTTAGATTTCACCTGAAATGTATTTGTTATTGAATTTTAGAAATATTAATTGTGTAGGGCTATTGATTTGAGCACATACAAACAATACAATTAATAGAAGAATTTGTAATGAGTTTGCCTTTCCTGACCCAGCATCTTATTCTGTTGTAAAACAGAATAAGCAACAACATTACAATAATTTCAGGAAAAAAAAAACATTAAGGAAATGAACTCATATAATTTTAAAATGTACTAATTATAATAAGCACAAGTTACAAACTCATAAAGCCGAGCAATTATGAAGACATGCTTGTTAGAAAAATAAGTAAAATAAAAATACAAGTGCCAGTCGTAGAATCAGTATATATCAACGGAGATCAAGAAGATCTAGATTATTTATAAATGAGATCCCTTTTAGAGACATTTAATTTGTAAATGCAAAATCTCAATATGTAAGTTAATTGTGCTAATTAGATTATGTTTATTTAAATATGATGTTTCTACAAAATATTATGCCCTGAGTTTTTTTTTTAAATATGTTATCGCTATTATGGTTTATTACTTAAAAATACATTACAAAAAATTAAAGCCAAACCAACCCAACATGAAGTGTTTACTTTGAACATTGGAAGGAGATAGATATTTTAATTAATCCTTAAAAGTCTTAAACAGGGAGGTATATTATTATCAGCATCTATATAGCGACAACATATTCTGCAGTATATTACAATTATAGAAAGGGAATACGAAGAAAGCGCTGCTCAAATAAGCTTACAATCTATGAGGATTTGAGTTGGGAAGATATATAAGTATAATAAATCATCAATTAATATTTTTCTGTAATTAGTAAAAAAAAAACGATTAAAGCAACATACAGCCAGATTTTAAATAAAATGTCAATAAAGAGATACAGATTCACTTTTAATTTAGAAAACCTCCTATGCTTTTCCAAATGGGATAAAAGAAAATTGTATCGGAACTCTATGTAGACAGCATTTATTTAATTGTGTTAGAGTCCATTTATTACTTCTTAATATAACCAAAAGCAACACCATACAGTGCTAATCATAAGATTGTAAACACACAAAACACTTAAAATTCTAGATTTGTGAATAATTGTTTTCTTGGCCTGTTAACGCCTAAGTTAGCAAGTTAAATGTTTTGGCTTTCTTTACATTTTACATTATACATTATACATTGAAATTGTTTGTGTCTGATGGTTTTATTATTTCTGCATAAATCTCCATTAACTAGTGCTATTTTCATAAAGAGCACTAACGTCTATAGATCAGCCAAATTATAATTTTTTTGCCAGTTTGTCTGGGGATGGCATGCAGTCAAATCATGCTGTTCTACACAAAGTTGTGTATGGTAATTGGGCCAAGAGTTTCAGAAAATGTTATTTTATTTTGTTTTTTGTTGTTGTACTAGTTTGCTTTTCTGGGTCAGTCTGACCTACTTGTAGGCTGCAGGACACCGGAATGGAGTATAGAATGGGAACTATACCCCTCCAGCCTGCCGTAATTTAGATATGTAAACTGCTTGCTTTACTTTGTCTTAAATTGTAGGGCCATACTTGACTAGAGGATATAACAAAAAAAAAAAAATAGAATTGGCTAAGTGCTTTCTATTCATCCTCTATATTCATCTATGCAACTCGTTTTATTTATGTGTACATGCAGGTAGTCTGTGTGTATGAAAAAATGTTTTAAGTGTAATGTATTCTGTGCCCATTGCATCAACGTCCTTGAAAAGACAAAATGTAGTAGCCTGCAATCCAAATAGTATTTCTACTGAATAATATTAAAAGATTATCTCAAGTATAATAGCATTTTGTTCCAAGTTGAACCACTAGCATGCTTTATTCTGAAAGTATTTAAGCCTTGGCTTTTGTTGAGGAATTCGATATAAACTAGAACATCATGTTCTAAAAGCATCCAAGGGCTTCAAGTTAATCAACCGTGTCGACCTCCCAAACATATTTTGACTGCTAAAATCCCGACACCATTACAACCAACATACTTAATTATTGTTGGCTTCATAAACCCAAAAGTAACATAGAGCCACGAGAATGGCTATGCACTGATTACTGATTAGTATAATATCTGAAACATATTATGTTTGCTCTTCTTTGCTTTTCTAAAAAGTTTAGGGATCTATAAATTGTGTAGAACAACGTACAGGTGAAATTCAACAGTAATATAATTTTTGCATGTTAATGTTTTCTCATTTCCGAGTGATGTATAATTTTACTACTTCTTCTAAACAAACAGCATTTAGAATTAATGTTGGAAATTAATAATTTCATTCAAGAACACTTTTAACACTTTCACAAAATCTGAAAAAAAAAACAGCACAGCAGTGAGTCATGAGGGGCTAAAAAACCTTTACTTTGAAGGTTATTGGTGAGGTAGCTGTTATAGATTATTACATTTTTTCCTCTTTTCTTGTTTAGCAAATTCATTAATACTAAGTATAATATTTGAATCGGCTTTAAAAGAGAGCTAAATCATGTAGGCAGTTTGTACGTGATTTATGGGGATAGATTTTGCTTGCATTGCTACCTTTTACCTAGAAAGGGAACCTTCCGATCAATGTCAATGTCAAACCAGTGTTAGAATCTATTGTCTGGTCTTTATCATTAGTAGCTGTATATTCAGAATTGAAATCTTTTTCACTGACCTTTAAAAACTGTTCTACCATCACACTACTGAGACTATCCTGTCAATTTTAACAAAGATTCTTAAGTTTCTTCATTAAAATGCCCTCTCAATTCAATGTACGCACTTAACGAATCAGACCAAAGGAGATCAGAGAGTACAGGCTTAAAAGGGTCGTAACCTAACTAATCCCAGTTAAGTATGTGTCTGATAAATGAAACCTTGTTTAATAGAAGCTTATGTATTTTTTAATTGATGCTTTTAAATGAATAACATGCAGAGGTAGCACAGATTTAAAAAAAAAAAAAAAAACAGGGTGAAAAGTATTGACACCGCATCAATGTCACTAGGGATGCATTTTATTTCTTTATAAAGGATCTGTCATATTTTAGGTTTCAGATAATTCATTTTTTATGAAAAAAAGGTTTATTTATTTAAAGATAATATGGCCCATTGTGTAGTTATAGTCCATGTAACGCAAGAATGAATTTATAGCACTGTTTCAAGGCAATAAGAGCCAAAGACATACTCACCATAATTTGTTGCGAAGAAGGCTTGCTATTTTTGGTATCCATCAGATGATATAATTTGCATCTGAAGCTATTATCTTGTTTTTTCAGCAATAGTTACAATTTTCTAGAAATGTGTGCACTTGGAACTCTGACATACTGACATTGGACACCTATTGATTAAAGCTAAACCAAGGGCAAT